>NW_667448.1:0-39459 GCF_000006425.1 Cryptosporidium hominis TU502
TCAGCTGTTCATTCGTATTTATTCACTGACATATTCAATATACTCAAAGATTAATAATAATGTCAAATTTTTTGAAGCAATTTTAGAATGTATTTAGCACTTAATAATTCTAACTTTGATAACAATTTATTTGTTTAAATATTTTTTCTTTTACGAAATAATTTAAAGAAAGTATTTACGTTCAAATATGCTTAGATTAAGAATTTCCAAACATTATTATTCAAATAATAAGCTCAAATAAATGAAATTTTTTATCTCAGATTATCGTTAAAATAGATTTTATATTCAATTTTTTTTTTTACTAGTTGAGATGATTTTTTCTACATATGCGTGCAATGAATATTTAAATAATTCCAAATCAACAAATCTAATTAATGATAAATATTTTAATAAACTAGTATCTCATTTAAAAAGAATAAATTTTCGCTTGTCTTTTTTTAATTATGGGAATAAAATGTTCTAAATTATAATTGTCTAAAAAATGTGTGTAGAATTATCACACTTAATAATACCATGCAAATTTCACAAAAATGATTCCGAATTATAAATTCAAAGAAATTGTAACTTATTACAAAGTTAATCTATTAGTTGCTTTATTAATATGTTTTTTACTCTGCGATACTGTTTTGACTTCAAATTCAACACTTCATTTCTTAACTAATCAAGAAAATCTAGGTGGAACAATAAATAATTTCCAAAGTTCTGAATTTATATCTGATGGAGGTTTTCGACAAGAGACTCTTAGTTACGACTGTAAGTCTTTATTCGAATCAATTTATTTGGATAAAAATGCTGGAGAACTAGTAAGATTACTTTATCATTTAGGAGTCCTTGAGAAATACGAAGAACTATCTGAAGCGAATGATTATTTACTGGAGTATATTAAAGAGGAGGGTTTAGATCATCCAAATAGAAAAAACTTTAAATTGAATAAAAAATTAATTATTTTTTTTGAAGGGCGACGTGTAAAAGGAAATAAAATAAACTTAGAGGAATGTAGAGTAAATAAAGATACCGGAATTTCATTATTTAACATTGGAGAATCTTTGTTACACTCTGCAGTTATTTCTGGAAGATTGAATATTGTTACATTACTATTGCTTACTGGAATTGATGCAAATATAAAATTAAAAAAAAATGAAGAAAGTGACTTACCAATTTTAGGTTCAATTGGTGGTTTTATTGGAGATTTAGAAGGAATGACAGCTCTTCATTACGTTTCTCTCATTCAAGACCTAGAATCGATTGAAATATCTAAATTGCTTCTAAAATTTGGTGCAAACCCTAATGAAAAAGATAAATATAGAAGAACTCCTTTACATACTGTTGGTTTGTCCAGAAATCTACATCCAAAAAGAATGGCTTCAATACTTCTAGGCGCAGGTGCAAAAATAAATGCGAAAGACTTTTCAAAATTTACTCCACTCCATGTCGCTGCATCAAGAAACAATATTCCAATAGTCGACCTTTTAATTTCTTTCTACGACAAAAGCTTAAATCAAAGCATAATAGAATATTCAGTTGATTATGATGGGAACACTCCTCTTCATATTGCTGCGATGTACAACTCTGGAGATATAATACCGCTTTTAGTTAGAAATAAAGATGATCTTCTGAAAGGAAATTATCATGGTTTATCTCCTTTGGAACTTTCTGCATTCCCTGTTGGTTATAGAGCGGTTGATCCATCTGAAGTACCTCCTATGTCGTTTTCTGCAATTCAATCTAAAATTGATTCTGAAATCTCACAGGGAGAATATAATGAAAAGTTGAATGAATCATATTACAATACAATTAGAGGTGGTTATTTGCTTATACTTCAAAAAATTCTTTTTGCTACGAGGTCAAATTTACACAGCATTCCTAGTAAAACTTTAGATATCAATAAAGGAATTATTCTTGCTGAAAAAAAAGGAAATTCAAAAATATCAAAATATTTAAAGACGTTTGGATTCACAACTGTTTGCCCGAACCCTCCCAGCGTCGTTAATTCAAGTTACAAATTAAGCGATACAGTAATAGGAAATAATATTCGTGTAGGTGATACTGTGACATATGAATGCTATGATAATTTTGAGTTGGTCGGATTTTCTACACTAACATGTAATTTAAGTGATGAAGATGCATTTTATATTCCTGAAGCTCCTACTTGCGTGATAATTACTAAGTTGGAGGAGGTAGTACATGAACATAAAAGTAGCAGGCTTCATATTTTTATTTTCGTTGGTATTGGAATCATTATACTATTAATTTCGTCAATAATTTTAATAAATTCATGGAATAAAAAACGTAAAAACAGAATTTACGAGTATTTATATAAAGAAATTTGATCTATAAAAAATGTAACCTTTTCATTCTAGAACTAGATTTACTTGATACCTAGTTAAAAACAATTAATAAATTCTAATCTTCGACTAATTCTTCTAATATTTTCCATTTAATTCTCCCGTGACAATCTAATGGAGAATCGGGAAAACCACTAAATGGGCCACTTTTGATGCAGTTGCTAAAGTAATTTATCTCATCAGTTATTCTAATATAACTATTGCTAAAAAATAATGATTTAGTATATGAATCAATCAATAGTTCGTTAATTGTATGTTGCATGCAACCTGCGAGCATCCATGCAAAAACTCTTGCCTCATCAACATTTCGAATACGATTTAATTGGTCAAGAATGATCTCTTTATGAGGATTAAGGTTTATAGGAATCGAATTTTCATACGCTTGCCCAAAGAATTTCAATCTGACAAATTTACATTGAATATTTATCCAATTGATATCTTTTGTAGTATTATTACAATTTCTAATATTATAATTCCAAAGCAACAAGTAACAAGGTTTAAGAATCGTTAGATTTGAATCAATAGCCCTGCTTTCTTTCATTAAGCATTTTATCCTTGGAATTAAAAGTGTTATTTTCTCTTCCAAATTATTTAGTTGCAAATCTTTATTCGAGTAATCGCGTAAATTATCACTTTTTAAAAAAATATCGCAATCACTGATTACATTAGGGTGAACTTTTTCATTTATGTTAATAATCTTGGTGCCATTTGTAGATGAACTTGAGTGTATTTTTAGATCCCCTGGTTTTATATTGCACTCAAAATTTGTATTATTCCTTTCATGAAGAACGCTAGAGTATTTTTTATCAGATTCTATGCAAACAAATCCACAAAAAATAGAATTTTGAATAGTATAATCAATTCTTTTTGAAAAACTATTCTGAAAACAGGATTTTTTATTCAATATTAAATCTTGTTCACTATCTGTCCCTAGTTTTGGTTTATAATCATCAAAATAATATATTGATTCTTTGCACCTTTCCTCTAATAAAAAAAAATTTTCTCTTTTACAATATTCGAATTCTTCTTTATTTAAATTTGAAACAAAAAGATATGTTGATTCTACAGTTAACATGCTTTTAATTGAAAAACAAGTATTGAATAAGTTAGTTGGCATTCCATTTAAAAACCATGCGCTTTTTTTCAACTGTCCTTTTTCAAAATAACTGGGAGGAAGCAGCCATGCAGTAATTGGATGAAATCCAGGTAATAAACATTTGTTACATGAAGGGGCTATATTATGTATTGGTGGCAATGGATATGATGGATAACCAAACGAAGATATTAAAAATTGCGTATCCATAGGTATTGGAAAATTTAATGGTTGGCTTGTAATCTGAGGATAATAAATCAAGTACCGTGGGAAAAACTTTACAATATTCGATTCTTTATGAATATAGTCAACTAAACAAAAATTTGTTTTTCTCAACAAATTAGACATCAAGAATACGAATTCATTATAAATGGGAAATATTGAACTCTGACTAAAAAGTTGAGACACCTCTTTGTTTAGTTGCAGTGTATTAAATTGATTTTTTGAATTATACAAAGTATGATTAATTAATTGGGTTTCATTTAATAAAGGATACTTTGAATAACAGTTTATTGAATCTGAAACTTCTGTAGTGTTTTTGTAATCTGAGAAAAGTAATTTTCCTGTTTCGAGGCTATTTTCTTTGAATTTCATAAAGCACTGATTTAATTTACAGTGATCTTTGCATTCATTGAATGTTTTATAATTATTTTTAGTATTTGAGTGGGTTACATCAATAATTCCGTGATTGATCGTTTGATAGTCTTTTTCTAGATTCTCTTGGAAATTTATTTGAAAATCTTCGCAACGTGTTATTCCATAATCAATTATATGGCTAATTTCAGTTTTTCTTATTTTTTCATGTTTGAAGATATTGTTATTTGAACTATTTTTTGATATATTATAAATAGTTCTTTTCTTTCCATTATTACTTATTAGATAAAGCTTTTCCATTAATATCTTTCTTTTTTTTTGTTATTCTATGCTAACAATAACTTATTTCTGCGATTCGTTTTGAAATAAGATATCGTCTCGAAATTATTATAGATAACACAAATTTTTTTATTATGTTGTAATACAACAATCAGTTCATTTCTACACTTTTGCAAATGATTGTCGCTACATCTTTAACATGAGAAAATATTGAGATTATACAAACAGCGCGTAAGAGAGATGTTTAAAGATCCTATTTCATCCTCGTAGACGAGCAGAGTAAGGTAAAAAACAGTAAGAAAAAAGTTATGATACGATATAAACGTAGAAGTAGATAATAAATGTTTAGTCGCACTTAAGTATCAATAAACCTCAACTACAGAAGTCAGGTAATAGAAATAAGCAGACGATTAAAATCAACCGTTTTACAACAAAAATTCAACAGTATTTAGAAATATAGAAATTAATCCTGTACTTTTTCAGTTTGTAAACCTGCAAATGTAGCAACAGGGATATATTGCACAAGAGTGTAGAGAGAATCTTTAGAATCTTCTGACTCGCTGCGCTTTCTAGAAATTCTTACGCGTACACGTGTAGGCAGATTTCTAACACCCTTACTGAAAATGAATTTGTTGAGTTTCGCGTCAATTCTAACATCTTCAGTCTTCATGACCTTTCCTGCAAATTCACGGATGCCTTTAATGGCTCTTGGTGCCCTCTTTTTGAACGAGATCTTGTGAACCATCTTGCTCAGATTGATGGTATAATCCCTTGTACATGGTGCCATTGAACCTTTATTTCCTATATTTCATGTTAAAACAATGATTCAGAATGATTACTAATCAACAAACGGCTGGCATTATATTTGAGTAAACCTACCTTGTGCCATATTAATTAACTTTGCAAACAAGCAGTACTATGAGAATGAATAGTAATATTTATATAATACTTGAGAAACTCAGAGAAAGTTCAGAATTGCCGTTCAATTTATTCTATTTCTCGACGATTGATTTAGAACTAGATTTAGCAGGAGCAAGACGAGACAATACAGGAAAAAAAATGAATGGCGGCAAAAGATTAATTAAATATATCAAAAGAAAGTAAATTAATCCATACTAGTTAACTTAACGCCTTTATACAAATCATGATTATTTTTTGTATGGGTCATTAAGTTATTAAGTAGAATCTTGGGACCTTGTTGTATCTCGCTGCCTGAAAACTGAATTTGTTCATGGCAAAGAGCCACCAGTTTTGAGATAAAATCTGTTGTAATGTTTTGATTCCCTTGTTCTAGATAGTACATATACTTTTCTAGGATGTCTATAAATAGTACTGAATTACTTGGAGCTACTTGTACTGCGGAATCAGCTATTTTCAGGCACTTTTGCAAACATTCTAAAACTCTAGTTGCATCCCTATTTTCTTCGTTGTTCCAAAATAAGTGGGAGCACATTAATATTGCTCTGCACTGGTCCGGCTTGCGTAGCAACTTTGCGGAGTATTGTGCCAATTTTGCGGCTAGTAGCTCGTAGTTATCCTTACTTAAGCACTGGATTCGCCCTACGAGCGTTCCAATAATTGACATTAGTCCCTGAAATTGCCTTTTTGACTCTGCAAGCTCCTCTTCAAAACAAACAAGACTTTGGGTAAGGAATTCGTAGCAAATTGCTTCGTATCCATCCGAGTCGTTCGTTTTATCTGCCATTATTGATCCCTGTAGAAATAAGTCAAGAGCTAGTTCTGGCGCACAAGTTACAAGGATTATTGCGATCTTATGAATAAACTGAAATATCTTTTTTACAGATAATTTTGAAGGTTCATTATCTGTTTTTTCCTTTGATAAAGTTGTTTCAATAAGATTTATGGCACAATACCCCAGAGTTGGGAATGTATATTTAAATCTTGAACTATCTACACGACTAAATAAGTCGAAAAGAATTCCGTACATGCTGAAAATTTGGTTCACATCCTCGTGTTTGATCTGATGGACTAACTTTGAAACTTTCATTTGTTGATAAATAAATTCATTATTTTCAGTTGTTGATAGATCAACTTCCTCACCTGTATGGGTACCTTTTTCATCTAGCATAGGGAGAATAAAAGAACAAAATCTTTGCAATGCATCTGCATCATCGAACGGAGTGTTGTTTTCCACAATTGTGTTGATCAAAGAAAGCGCAACCTTTTTTCCTGCTTGTTTATTTAGAAAATAAAGGAGGTTTGGAAAATGGTTCATCTCCACCATAATGGATAGGGGCATTGACTGGAATGGGAGCGAAAGTATCTCAACGATTGTATCAATACATCGGCTATCCAGAAGCGATCCACATGTTCCGTCAACTCTCACTCCAAGTGCATTTGTAAGTAGTGTTACTGTTGATCCAAGAATTAAGTCTACATAATTCGTATTGTCTGGATATAACGTTAGAGTGAATGCAAGGAATGCAGCGTGCAATTCCAGCAAACTAGACAAATCTCTTTCCAAATTATTGGAAATCTGCTTTTGAATATTTGGGGTTGGTCTTTCGTGTAATTCGGAAAGGTTTTTTCTGAATAATTCAAAAATATCAATATCATTTATTAAACTCTTGTCATTACTTTGGCTTAAATAGTTTGAGAGCCTATTCATGAGATTAGTTAAAATTGGCTTTAAATCAACCCCAGGTAATGTTTTCATACATGCCGATAACAAAAGTTCTAAGGTTTTGAGATGATTTTCATCTGAAAACACTTGAATAATACAGTCTAGCAAGTATTGTTGTGCTAGAACATCTTCACATGATAAAACTACATTAAGCAGTTTTGGTAGTATTTCCTGAATGTAGAGTTGCTGAGTCAATCCTTCCAAATGCGAGATGCGAACAAGATTTGCACCCACAAGTATTCTAAGATCGTGCCTCTCACGTTCTCTTCTTAATTTATCTTTTGGAGTTCCATGATTTTGTAAACGTATCCACAATCTATTTGATTCACAAAAATTTGAATATAAAAAGTCCCATGTATCCATTACTGTCCCTCCGCCATTTTCTTCATAAATGCTTCCTGTATCAGGTAATACGTCTTTGCAAGTTTGAATTAAAAAGTACCTTAAAAATAATCCTCTCATTGGATGCTGAACTCCTTTGCATAGTTCAGACATATCCTTCAGAATATCTTTTGCTGGAGCTTCAAGCGATCTGATATAGCACGCACCTGCAGTTATTAGCAGAAAGAGGCGTGGAACAATGTTGCCCGCATGCTGTACCGAATCATAAAGATCACTCATTTTTCTTCCATGACGAGATTTGTCATCAAAAAAGTGAGATAAGTCGCGCATTTCTTGAAAAATTTGCATATATAGCTCGTAGTAATGCTTAGGAGAGAGTGAGGATGTACGCAATTCGCATAACATATTCGACGCATGCCTAAGGGCATCTCTAAGTCCGTCTTGATCGATTGCGCGTTTCATATAATATGCTTGCTCTTTAACAACACTACTAGCCTCAGCCAGAAGAGTATTCTGGCCATAGTTTTCAACCTTATACATTCTATCCATATTATTATTCGGTACAAGTTGGAAAAAACTGTATTATTTCTCAACTTGCCCTATTAAATTCGGCAAATTTGAACAAATTCAATATTCTATTGATATATTTTCCTAGTGGAATTTCGAGAAAGTTGTTGCCGCTCTTGAGGGGAAAGCTGCATGTAACAAAAAAAACATTTCAATGAAGAATTTTAAGATAATTAGTTATCAATTAGTGTTTAACAATAGATGCGGCCTTAAATTTTTAAACTAAATTAATTAATAATTTTTGAAAAATTTAACGATAAAAATTAGCTGCTAATTCTTGAATTTGCTTAAAATTTTGACGGTATTTTAAATGTTGTTATTGCTTTGAAAATTTTGATAAAATTGTTTAATTATTAATGAACGAATTATATTTTATGTATAATATAATTATGTAATAAATATATTATAATAATTTGAATTTATGCCTGTTTAAAACGGGGCCGGGCGTAGCTCAGGGGTAGAGCGATTGACTGTAGACTTGGCAGACATCAATTGGTCCCGTGTTCGATTCACGGTGCCCGGACTTTTTCCTTTTTTAGCTTCAAAAGGTTAGCCAGCGCGGTCCCGCGCCCAGACGTAACAGAGCTACGAAAGAATCAAATGAAAAAGTGTTTAGCGTTTTTCCTAAGGTTGTTAATTATCGAGTTCAAGTTTATTTCATCTAACTTTGAATTAGAGGGGAGCGTTGACAGTATATGAAACTCTTGAGTAGTAACTATCAAGTATTTGAATTTTTTTGTGCTTAATATAATTGTAATTGATGAGCCATTTTGCATTCTTGTTTGAGTATGCGCAGTTTCTATTAGATTGTAATACATTTGGAAGATCTTTTTTAAATCATGGATTTCAGGATGCGCCTCACTGATGATGTAGCTATTCTTCGCAATAGATACATAAACAAGGTGAAATATCTCTGTTTTTATGCAGCAGTTTTCATTCATTAGCTTACTCAAATTAAATGCATTAATTTTACTTGACTCTAAAATCTTATAATACCCAGTTTCGAGAAGTGTTTTTCGGCAATTCTTTGAATGTGTAGAGCATTTTTCAAACACTTTTGTATCTCCGCTTGAAGATAATAAAACAAAACAGGTATTAGATGTTGAGTTTGAGAATTCGTCAACTAAAGGCCAACATTGAATGTAACAATATACATATGAAACCGTACTTATAGTTGGAAGACATATAGGAATCCAAAATTCATTACTTAAAGTTTTTTTATTTAGAAAGATCGATGTAATATTTTTTAATAACGAGAAATCTGTAGATGGTAGATTTTTAATATACTTTGATCCAAACCAAGAGACCAATTTTTTGGACTCGAACAATATTCCACCCAGTATCTCTTCCATTTTTATTCCGCTGATAATTTTATTTATTTCCTTTCTATATCTGTATTCCAAGGGTTGCGACTCTATATATAAAATTTTAGGTATTATGGGGGAAGAGTATTCAATTTTATTTGATTGCCCCTGCAATTTAATCATCTTTGAACTTTTATTGAAGTTATAGAAACAATATACAGAATCAAGGTTTATTTGCGCACTATTTGCGCATTGATCAATAATATTAATATCGCTATTACTAAGCATCTGCTGTATATCAAAATTTGGTCTGGAGTCAAGAATTTTGTGAATTGATCCAGTAAGCATCATAACAACCTGATAATAAACATGTTCTAGAAGTCCTTTTAAAAAACGAACTGTGTCG
The DNA here is from genome assembly GCF_000006425.1 of Cryptosporidium hominis TU502. Lineage (NCBI taxonomy): Eukaryota > Apicomplexa > Conoidasida > Eucoccidiorida > Cryptosporidiidae > Cryptosporidium > Cryptosporidium hominis. The sequence continues at coordinate 9,575 of NW_667448.1, forward strand.
CTTGGAAATGGCGAAATGCAACATAAGATAATATTTTTTCTCTCCAATACTACAATAACGTGCGATTCTGAGCTCATCCATTTAAGATAATCTAATATTTGCGTATGCTCATCGCCTTCATTAATGTAAACCTTTTTTGACATCACAAATGATATTTTGCTGAACATTGCTGTCAATGCGCTTGAAAATAAGCTAAATACCTCTTTGTCAGTAATTCCATATGAGTAAATAGGTTTTCCTGCAGAAGTAAAAATTAATAATTTACGAAATTTTTCATTATTATCTGTTGGCATCGTGAACATGAATTCGAATAATTTCTTTGTTATGATTTGATGTTTAGCAAAGGATTGTTTATAATTATTTATGATGGCGCTTGTATTCGTGCAAAAAATTGTTTTAAAATTGTAAGACTAAATCCAAAATTAATGAGGAAAGAATAACATAATGATAGATTTAAAATGTAGAAAGCATATAGATTTAAAAGCTATTTTGGATTTCTATAAATTGGAGCTGGAGTCTGACAATAAAACTTATATCAATGAGGCATTAAGAAGATATAGCCTTGTGAGCAAAGTTGTGGGGAAGGACTATTCTGAGTTATATTTATTACCACTTGTATTAAAAGTATTAGAAATTGGAAGCTATGAGGTTAATCATATTGTTTCAGAAGAATTAATCAATATTATTGACCCAAATACTCAGTATTCTGAAGAAAGTAAAAGAATAATAAAGGATATTTGTAATTATCTTTTATTTAACGAAGAGATGAGTATTCGGATGGAAAGTATTAAATCTCTTGAAATCGTTTTTTCAAGATTCCAAGGCAAAAGTTCTATACTATCTTTTATTGAGGAAATTCTACTTCCAATAATCAAGACTAAATTTGATTACTTCGGCGATCATTATACTTCTTCAAATTCATCATTAACAGATAAGCTTTCTCTTTGTAATATAATACCATCACTCATGTTTCCATATTGTAACAAGTTTGAAAAAAACAATCTGCTATTACTTTATCTCTCTTTATGCGATGATGAAGTTCCTTCACTTAGAATTGGTGCATCACAGAAATTAGTACAAATTTTAAAAAATATTTTTCCTTTAAAGTGCGGAATGAGTAAATTTGAATACCAACAATTAAAGCTTTCTGATCAAAATATTATTACAGAAAAGCTTCTAAACCTGGTATTAGCATTGTATAAGGATCAAACTTGCGATATACTGAAGCCAGCATCCATTGGAATCGCAATTCAATTATACACAAATCCAATTTTTTATATTGAATTTATTAGTTGCGATGACAGGAACAGCCTACTACATTTCATTTGTAGTGTTTTTGAAGGTAGAGCATATTTGCAAAGACAGGCAGTAATAGAAGAACTAATTCCACTTTGCCTATCTTTAAAAGGGTTTTATGAGTTGAGTCAAGAAGGCAATGAAGGAATAAAGTTTAGTGGATATATTTCAAATGATAATTGTAATATTCTTTCTAATATTAAGACTATTAATTATTCTGTGGACATTATTCAATTCGTATTCGAAAACTTATCAAAAGAAGTTGATATTGAAATTAGATTATTGATATTTAAATTTATCGAAAAGTTATTAAAGATGGGAATTGATGTATTTGAATCAAATAAAGGTCTAATATCAGACCAAACAATAGAGTATCAAAGGAAATCTGCAATAGACGAAGTTGTAATTTCAATAATTTTCTATATAAATAAAAATATTTCCGAGCTGCTGGCAATTGGAAGTATTCAATTTAAATGCATCTTTTGTAAAATATTGGTCCAAATGATTATATATTCCCAACAATTATTTGAATATGAATCATCGAATCAAAAAGTAAGGAGTTTAAATAATAATATGGAACATTTAAAGATTAAGGATATTTTTATCAAAGTTTTTGTTTCGCACTTTAATGACCCAAACATTAATGTGGTTAGTACCGCTATAGAGAACCTACATAAAATAATAAACTTAGTAAGTGAAGAACAACTCAGCGACTTTATATTACCGAAGATTAAGTCTGTATTGTTTGTTGACGTTGATTTAGTCGCATATAATAACAAACGTGTTGAGAAGTCCACTGCATTACATAAATGGAGAATAATCAGGTGTATCATTAGACAGATTCCTCTTTGGATTAGATACAATCAGCTTTGCGTTAGAGTTTGCCCATTTTATAACTCTATTATTGTACGTTCAATTTTAGACACAGCATTTTCAGTAAGTATTTCTGCATTGCAAACAATAATGAAGATTATTTCTAAGTTCAATGATCTCAACGAATGCGCAACTTGGATAAATGAATTTATTATTCCATCCATTCTACTACCATATATTGAGAATAGAACTCATTCGATAAAATACACATTCGATGTGATAAATTATATTAATTACAATAATATCGATGACTTCAGTTCTAACAAAAACATTGAAATATATGAATACAAGTTTGAAAGCTGCGATTATATGAACAGAATTTTGATTATTAATCTAATTTTTGCTATTTACCGTTCCTTATTTTATAAATGGGCATATGTCAACTTTCAGGAATTTAAAGACTACTTGAATTCGATTACTTTAAATATGCCCAATTATTTTAAAACTAATGGATCAAGCATAGAAGGACAAAACAACCTTCCTATTGGAGTGCTATCAAATATTTTAGATGGAGAAGAGTTATTTGTCAAATTCTCAAGACTGGTTGTACCGGTAATCAAAAACTCCATAGATGACTCAATAAAAAATGTTTCAATCGCAACATCGCAGTTATTAGTTCAAGTTATCAAAATATTTTCGTTGGATTTGTATTTCATTTGGGACAAAGAAAAGTTCGCTTGTTCTAGCTTCGGGGAAAGAGACGAATTTAGCGCAAACGACGCTGATGAGTTTCTGAAAGAACATTTACTAAATCAATTTGAATTTGACTCTGCATGGCATCTTAGAAGGATAATGTCAAATAATAAAATAGATCAGAAGGATGTTTATCTTTTTCCTAATTGTATATATCAAGAATTCATCTCTGTGTTTGAGAAGATCGATGAACTAGAAGTTATTGAGAGCGATATAGAATTAGTTTCTCCAATTAATTCAATAAAAAAGTGGTACAGCACTTATAAAAATAATCCATCAAACCCAGGGAAATGCCTTGTTTAAGCTACATATTGGCGGCCCTCGTTGAGACGATCATCAGACTTTTTTTTTTTCAATTATTTTGTTAGAATGAGCACTGAAATGAATAATCAATCTCAAATTAGTGATACGCTAGACAGCGTACACTATACTGATAATAGGTACAAAATGATGGAGTGTATAAAGGACGCAGGCAGACCGTTTTATCCACACAAGTTTAAAATTTCGATGTCGCTTCCAGCATATGCTTTGAAATACGGTAATGTTGAAAATGGATATATTGACAAAGACACAACTCTTTCACTGTCTGGAAGAGTCACATCAATTCGAAGTTCAAGCTCTAAGTTAATATTTTATGATATTTTTTGCGAGGAACAGAAAGTGCAAATTATCGCAAATATTATGGAGCACGACATTAGCACTGGCGAGTTCTCTGTTTCTCACTCAGAAATTAGACGAGGAGATGTGGTTGGATTTACAGGATTTCCAGGAAAATCAAAGAGAGGAGAGTTATCGTTATTTAGCAAGAGTGTAGTTTTGCTTTCTCCATGCTATCATATGTTGCCTACGGCGATTTCTGGTCTGAAAGATCAAGAAGTAAGATATAGGCAAAGATATCTTGATTTGATGTTGAATGAGGAAAGTAGAAAAGTTTTCAAACTAAGAAGCAGAGCTATTAAATATATTAGGAATTATTTTGATAGACTCGGGTTCTTAGAAGTGGAAACTCCAATGTTAAATATGATTTATGGAGGGGCAGCCGCAAGACCATTTATTACTTACCATAATGAGCTTGAGACTCAACTCTATATGAGAATTGCTCCAGAGCTCTATTTAAAACAGTTAATTGTTGGTGGTCTAGACAAAGTATATGAAATAGGAAAAAACTTTAGGAATGAAGGAATAGATTTAACACACAACCCTGAGTTCACAGCAATGGAGTTTTACATGGCTTATGCTGATTATTATGATTTAATGGATCTGACTGAGGAGTTAATAAGTGGCCTGGTGCTTGAAATTCATGGGAGTCTAAAGATTCCTTACCATCCAGATGGTCCTGAAGGCAAGTGTATTGAAATAGACTTCACAACGCCTTGGAAAAGGTTCTCATTTGTTGAAGAAATTGAGTCTGGATTAGGAGAAAAGCTAAAAAGACCATTAGACTCTCAGGAGAATATCGATTTTATGGTAGAAATGTGCGAGAAGCATAAGATTGAACTCCCCCATCCTAGAACTGCTGCTAAGCTTCTTGATAAATTGGCTGGGCACTTTGTTGAGACTAAGTGCACTAATCCCTCATTTATCATTGATCATCCTCAAACTATGTCTCCATTGGCAAAATGGCATAGAGAAAAGCCTGAAATGACCGAAAGATTCGAGCTTTTCGTTTTAGGAAAAGAACTTTGTAATGCATATACCGAATTAAACGAACCTCTACAACAAAGAAAATTTTTTGAACAGCAGGCTGATGCAAAGGCATCTGGCGATGTCGAAGCTTGCCCAATTGATGAGACATTTTGTCTTGCATTAGAGCACGGATTACCACCCACAGGGGGATGGGGCCTCGGTATTGATAGGTTAATTATGTTCCTGGCAGATAAAAACAACATCAAAGAAGTAATTCTGTTCCCAGCTATGAGAAACATTAAACAAAATGCCCAACATAGCAACCAACATAGCGGAAATTAGGAAAGTTTCAACCACTAATAGAAGCAACTAGAGAATTCTTAAACATTCCTAAATGTAGCAAATATAATTAGAGTTAGATTGCGGTGGTTTCTTAACAACTAACACTAGCGAAGAGTTAGTTACATACCACCCATAATAGAATAATGGTTATATTTGGACTTTACTGTCCAACACCTCTCTCTAATAACTTATTTATTGCTGCATTAATATCTCCACCTGATTCCTGTAATGCGGATAGGCTGGCATCTGTATCAATAAAACCCATGTCACGAAGTTGACTTAGTTGTGTAGCGTACATTTGAGGCGCGGGGTTAGGCGCATTACTATTAACACTTCTGTTTGCTCCATTAGCCACACCAGATAGCATAGAGGCAATGCTAGAGTCATTAAGTAACCCGTTAATTTGAGTGGCATTGGGACCCCCGTTAAGCGAAGAGAATAGGTTTGAATTTGTAGCAGAACTGTTCATGTTGTTAGAATTCAATACAGACTGAATCATTTGAGGATTCAGCATCATTCTCATCATCTCAGGATTGTTCAACATTTGATCCAGCATTGGATTATTTGCAGAAAGTTGGGCAAACATAGGATTCGAATGCAAAATATTCCTAACAAGCTGTGGATTGTTTGCTAGCTCATTAATTGATTGTTGAAAAATCGGTGAATTCATTAGAGAATTTAAATCTGGTATATTCCCAAAATTATTATTGTTTGGGATTCCCCCAAATCCATTATAACTATTTTGAGAAAAATTTCTCAAGTTCTGAGCTTGAAATCCTAAATCAGAGCCATTTAGCATATTCATCATTGCAGCAAAAGGATCGTTTGTATTGTTGTTAGTTCCGTTATTAGTATCATTACTAGTAGGGGGTATAGAATTAAAGTTCTGTGCATTATTGTTGTTGGTTGTCTGGCCATTACCAGAAGAAGAATTATAATCAGCAGCTTGATCTAAAATATTTGTAGGCTTTTGATTTTCAACCTGTACTCCTGATTTCACCAAATGCATAGTATGCCCACTTTCAACCTTCATACCATCAAGAGAATCGCTATCCTTAAGAATTCTACCCTTATATATTAACCTTTGTTGTGAACTTGGTATATTTGATGGTTCTGAAATCTTATCTTTCAGATCTTTAACGATAGTATTTCTAGGAACACTAATATTAAACTGGGTACCTCCTGAGACTTTAAAAACTATAGATATCTCATCAATTGATGCCATCTTTAGTATATTTATAGCAGGTTGTCTTTAGTAATTTCCAGTAGTTTTGTGAGTTAAGTGAAATATAAAGTTTTAATATACTAATTTCAAATTTAAGAGCGCCTATAATGCGACAAATAATATGTCTTGAAAAAAAATTTTATAAACGATGATTTTTTGTAAAGAGAATCAAGTATATAAGTTGGGCTACTTTAAATTTTTTGTGCCTTGGAATAAGTATTCAAAATCTATGTTTGCTTATTCTCTACTATCATTCCGTGTGATTAAGTTACATTTCTAAAGACTTTATTATTGTTAGTAATAACCCAATTTTGTAATTCAATATTTAATAATTTTAATTTTAAGATAAATAGCCAATTTCTTGTGATCTCACACGAACTTTGCACTTCATTGGCTAATTAACAGTAGCAAGTAAAAAGCTCTCGACAGTTATAGATATATTTAGAATAATAAAGATGAAAGTATTAACAGTCATCTGTCTCAAGCTGAGTGCATTATTCAATATTTTATATCTGTGTTGTAGAAGATCAAGGCTACGAACAGATTAACGCTATTAAATTTTTATAGAATTTGTACGCAACATTTAAAAAACCTTTTTTTCTTACTTGATAGATCGATTTTTCAAATTAAATTCGGCTTGCCCCTGGCATCATTCCTTGCATATTTATCATATTATTTCCCATTCCGCGTGGGCCCATGCCAGGCGGGCCCATACCAGGTGGACCCATACCAGGTGGGCCCATACCAGGCGGGCCCATACCAGGTGGACCCATACCAGGTGGACCCATACCAGGTGGACCCATACCAGGTGGACCCATACCAGGTGGACCCATACCAGGTGGACCCATACCAGGTGGACTCATACCAGGCGGAGCCATACCAGGGTGGGCCCATACCAGGCGGACCCATACCAGGCGGGCTCATGCCTGATTGACCCATCCACTCATTGTTTGCAGCTGCTTCTTTCATTAGTTCAGCTTGCCTGGCATCCATTGCCGCTTTTGATTCGAGATAATGAACTACAAGCACTCCGAATGCGCAAATAATGAAGCATACAGTTGAAAGAATTCCCAGATATGCCCCATATCCAAGCGATGGATATGGATATTGTTGTGTACCAATTATGCCTTTAATAGCTTGGCTTGTTGTGTAACACCAATAGGCAATACCAGATGAAGACAGTATTGAAGAAGTACTCCAAGCAAATAATAAAAAATTACGACTTTTTCCAAATACAAATAACCAAACAACTCCTACTATTCCTACTATTATAGAAATAACCAACGCTCCCAAACAAAGATATCCACCATTTGCAAATTTCACATATGACGTACACCTAGTCCTTAATGCAGTTTGGCAATCTGTAGAGCATGTGCTTCCCCATAAACTCTGTTCAACTTGTGATATCGATACATATGAATCAATCCAACTACACACAAATTGTTCTACAGTTGACCATGGTCTTGTAGAAGCGCCATTATTAAATTTGTAAATATACAAACCATATTCCGATGATTGAAGTTGCCAAGATTTCAATGTGCTTTTTTGGTAATATTGGTACGTGATCGCTGGCGCAACCCTCCATCCATTTAAAATGATTGATATTATCTGAAGAACGATTGCAGTAAAGCCAACTGCTGCAAGCAGCTTCCACCCTATTCCCAAACCTGTATCACCTCCTTGATTTCTAGAAGATGCATTATGGGACATTTATTCTCGAGAGATTATCTATTTTTTTAAGCGAAATAGAGAGTAACAAATTTTGTGTTCATTAATTTTTTTTTTTTTAGAATTGTATTGTATGAGCTAGCCTTGGTCACGTCACAGTGTCTTTTATGCATGCTATACATTTTTCGTGCACTAAGTAGTCACTTAAAAATAAATTTATTAATAGATAAATAATAATAAATATTTGTTAAATAAGTAGTATTTAATTGTGACAATTATTAGATTTGTATAAAACTCGAACAGTTATTTATAATAGCTTGAATTCTAAAAAAATATAATATTGAATTTAAACAATTAAAAACAGTATTTAAATAAAATTCGCTTCAATTCAGCTAAATTTAGCGAGTTTTAACATTTTTGAATATCATAAGTTATTTTTTTTAATCTAATTCTATAAAAAAACCAGGTGCATGTAAATAGGGCGCCGGAATTTGTTTCCTACAAACTTTTTGCATTTTAGAAATGAATAAAAGTATATTAAAGCTATTAAGGGCGTTACTTATCTTGCTCTCCTTAATTCTAGGGTTTCTTTCAATCCTAGCTTTTGCTTGGATTAGTGAGTCAAACTCAGAATATTCACAATATTATTTAGATGGAGTAAAGTTCAGTAATGAGGAAAAGAAAGTAGCGTTTGCAGATGCAATAAATAAGGCATGCAGTTTCTCAGAAGCTTATGAAGTTAACAAAAAAGATGCAATGGAGAATCAACAATTTTCCAAATTCTTCTCTGGGAGAGATCCAATGATTGATCCTATATCTTATTGTGAAACTATCACAAGTTCGAAAACTCCAAGTATTGTTACAGAATCAATCTTAATTACCATTCAAATACTGATTTTTCTAATTTCTACAGTATCAAATACAAAGTTTGTTCAAGGAGCACCTGATGCTGTTACGTTGATCAAAAGGTAAGTAAAAGCAAGTTCGAGACCAATTTTTTTTAATTATTAATCAGATTAAACTACATCGCTATTTTTTGTGGAGCGTGCTCATTCATTAATCTAGTTTCAATATTATACTATTCAAGTGTAGTAGGGACTTTAATGTCAGATGCATCATTAGACTGGAAGTTTTCAATAGGTTTCTATGCTGCAATATTTGTAGCTTTACTCCCTATCGGCATTTCATTGACATACTGGTATGAAGGAGTACTTTGGCACAACGTATTCGAACAGGATAGACTCCAGTGGCAACCTGAAAGAAACAATGCGCAAAATTTTACCAATGGTAATCAATATAACTATATTCAAGTTCCAACTGATTTTAATAGCGTGATGGGGGGACTACAGTCGCCTTCAGAAATGGCAAGAACAATTGAAAGGAACATAGAAAAGAAACAGATGAATGAACAAATATAGTTAGTATTCTTGATAATGGAATTTGCCTTTTAATGCTATCAGTTTCTCCCGTTCTTTATTATATTTAATGATGTGACAAGCTGATAATAAAGCGTTTTCGAAGAACGACTGCATTTCAATATCAGATTAGAGATAGTTCGAATTTCTTTGTCTTCAGGGATATATATATGAGAATAACTTTCAAGTTTAATTAAGTAATAATAATTGTTAGTAAGAATTAATAGTTGATAATGAAGAATTTCATCAACGTACTCCGCAAATTCACCACATCTTGTTAAAGGGAAAAATTTACATACATATAAGATTATTAAATTCCTTGAATCAACGAAGGCACAGTTTTTATTGTTTAGTGCAACAATATAGTTAAACATAAATGCTAAGCATGCGACTATCGAATTCTTGTTTGTATTTTCCTTAAGTGAAAGTTGGAAGTTTCTTTCTGTGAATCTAGTTGTTGATTTATCGATCTTTAATATTATACTTTGTATCTTAGACAACATTGCTTCTCTATTTGTAGAATTATGGAACATATTGCATAAGAATCGAATACAAATTAGAAAGAGTGAGCCTCTGAATTCATTGTTTCCACTAATTGATGGATAATTAAGATAATCAATGGAAATCAAATCAACGACATTCAATATTAATGCTAATAGCCACCACCCTTGGTCGGTTTTCTTATGAATATCACTGCTTTGTGGGTGGAGCGCAAGGATTCTCCACAAGTCAATTATTGGAACGCTAAGAGAGTTATTTCCAATGAAATTCGATAGTTTTTTGTATATTATTTCCATTTCAATATATTTTATTTGGAATGAAGTAAAAGAATTTGTTTCATTGCAAATTTTGCTCTTTAATTTAATAAAAAAGTCATTCAAATGTTCTATTTCAGCATCAAGAAGATAACTAGTATTATCTAAATTTATTCGATCTTTTGTATTAAGCTGATCTAGATAAGCTTTTTGTTCTTTACCAAAAGAGATAATTAAGCTATCTATATTGAATTTTTTAAATAGTTTGAATTCAAAACATGATTCAAATAATTCACTAAACGTCGTGGCGTTTTCAACAATATGAATGCCATTTATTATTGAATTACTAATTGCTTTACAATATTTTCTGTCTATTCCCTCCCTTAAACAGAACTTTTCGGTCAATTCAATTACACTGTTGCCAAAGTTAAAAGGTACTTTATTATTATTACAAACAATATCTATTTCAATTTTAATAACCAAATCATATAATCCAGAATCGAAGTATTTATCACCTAAATATTTTACTTTACTACTTAGATTATTAATTTCAGTTATTGTTCCTAAATAATTCCAGCAACAGTTTGCCCATTCATATGCCTTTAATTTGCTGGTATCTTTAAAAATCTGAACTGTCCCAATTTTTTCTGCAATAATTGAGTTCAACTGACTTATTTCTGGGACTTCATTTAATATATTAGTATTATATTCTTGATTATTTTGTAAATCCTCGGAATTAGCGCATTTGTGACTTTCAGTTGTATCAATTTTTTTTGAATCTGTTAATTTTTCTAATTCTAGATCATCTACGAGAGAATTAATCCAAATTCTACAAGTTCCATCTTCTGATACTGTTAATATAGAATCTTTATCCTTCATTTCTGTTATATTCCAAATGGTTGAAGTCATAGTAATGTTTTGCAACAATATAACTTCAAAATTATTTGATAGTTTCCATATCGCAACACTGCAATCATCTGACGCAGTAAAAAAGCGTTCAGTATGAAATTTCGAAAATTTTACGTCAAAAATAAAAGATTTGTGATGCTTTTTTGTATTTTTTAAAATGCAATTCTCACTTCCAGATTTTAAAAAAAGTTGCCAAATTTTTATCGCGCAATCATTTGAAACAGTTATAGCAACTACAGAATCTTTTTCGAAAATATTGTTTGAAATGCTTATAGAACGGATAATATCATCATGGGAATTTTTTATAGTTTTTATTAGTTTTGCTTCTGGAATTTTCCATAGAAATAAGGATTTATTCTGACTTCCAGTTAATAAAAAGAACTTTCCACTGATAGGTTGTGAAATAATTGAAACTGTGACAGCATGTTGATGACCATTTAATGTGTGTTTGCATTCTGACGAAGTTAAATCCCAAATTATTGCACTTCCATCCCAGCTTCCAGAAATCAAAATATTCAATTCACAATGTTCTTTAATACTACAAATCGTTGATTTGTGTCCTTTGTAAGTTGCAAGTATTTTCCCATCTTTAGCAGATAAACGGTAAATAATTTTGTCAAGACCTCCTGAATAAAATAAGATCTCATGAGATTCTTCATTCAATAGAATATCAGAAGGTTCTAATGCCAATACGTAACTTTTATGGTGTAACAAATGGAGTTCTTGTATCCAAGCATTTTCAACGTAATTCCAAATTATTATTTGATTGTCCAATCCTCCAGTCACAATTCTGTTATCTTTTAGAACGCAGACACATCGGGCACACCCTTCATGCCCAGTTAATTCCTTTGAAAGAATATAAAGCATTTTTTTTTCAATAATAAAAATCGAAATAAATTCCCGCAACCAAATTAGTTTCACAAATTAATAGTTATATATTGAACAAAAAAATGAAAACATGTTTTTTATTGAGATAAAAATGATTATTCGTTCATAATGAAACTGAGTTTTCTACTATATTATTATTGTTAATATATAGTTTTACTATAAAAAAAATTTCTTTTTTTGTTGGTTATAGTTTATTGTAAATAATAGCAATGATTAGCGTTCATCTTATTTAATTAAAAGTTACAGAACGAAAAGCATGTATCAAGAAAGAATTATTTTTTTCAAAAAAATCCAGGAAAGATCCGTTAAAGAACAAATATATTTCTCAAGAATAGTTATTGCATTTCCAAGTATTCTTATTGTAAAGCTTTTCATGGATTGTGTGTTAAATTTTTTTTTTTGCGACAGGGCGTTGAGAGTGTAATATTACTAAATGTTACACAAATAATGATCTTAAAGGACAAATTCACTTTTTATAACAATAGATAAACAAAAGAGATATGTCGATAATAGAGGAATTTAATCAATTAAAACGGGATCTTGAAGCTCTTTTTTCATCAAAGGAATTGATTGAGAAACAAATTTGCGAGAAGGCATCGAGAATATTTATGCTAAATAATGAATGCATTTCTCTTTCAAACAATAATGAACATACAAAAAATGATGTTCAAGAGGCATATTTAGAAATTTGTAATTATATTAGCGATATTCTAGAAGTTAGACTTAATAGCGATAGTTTTGTTGAACTCAAACAATGTAAAGCGAATAATAGAAATATAACTGGGAAAGAGGAAGGTAGGATAGTGCAACATCGAATTTCAAGTTTAGAAGATGATCAGAGTGAAAATAAAAAATCATTGATACACGCAAATAGCTATGCATTTAAGAATATTTATAAACTTGATGACTTTATGAACACAACTAATTGGCTTTGGAACAAGGAACTTAAGTCAAAGATTGTCGAAGTTGTTTCAAATAGAAATAATGAGTTTCCGAATGCCACAAAGCCATCGCAAATTGGTGGGGATTTCTCATCCATTTCTCTAGGGCATAATAAAATGCACTGCAATGCGCTCCCAAAGTTGGTGTGCAAAACAGTAAAAATTGAGGAAAACAACCCAGAACAAACAAAGTATATAAATCCATTGAAAAGCTACATAGAGAAGGCATTCAAACTTGAATCATAGTTTTGAGAAGTTTTGGATTTATTCAGTCTAAATATTGATAATTATTCGAGTTAGCCCCTAAATATATAAATCACTAAGAACTGTAATTATAGGAAAGTGCAAAGTCCCAAATACAAAATATTAGATTTTCAAATGAGAAATTTCACTATTTGAAAATAAACTTGATTGACGGAATAATTGTGTCAACCCCATCATCGATATCACAACAACTAACTTCTAACGCAATACTATTCTTTGTAACGTGCAACTTCTTCTTGGTAATTTGTTCTATTAATAAAGCAATAGGAATGCACTTTCTTTCTTGGTGATTTGGGATATACGCGTTGTAAAGACATATGTTGCCAAACGAGATGATTTGTGTCTCAAGATTCATTTTATTTGTCAGATAGTCGATAATGTTTTGAACAGTACCATCTTTTTGTTCGATAACAAGCTTATCCCAGGCTGTAAATCCTTCAGGCCTTGCCCTTAATGGACCTTCAACTATTGGATCAAATTCCTTTGAAATTGTCTTTGGGGCTGGAAGGGGTTCCGTAATTACAAACAACGGGAGAGAAAGATTGATGAATGAATTTTTGAAGAGCTCTATTTTGTATTCGCCAGACGAAGATACCTTCAGCGCTTCGAACGAAACGAGCCCAGTTATCATTGCTGTGGTTGTTGCTATGGCAGGTATTATACGCCCCGCGATCATTTTACATTTATGTCTGTCACATTCTTTTATAGAGTAGTTCCTAGCTCTTAAGTTGGCACAAGAATTCATAAAATCTATATGAAAGTTTGAGTCATCATCTTTCTCAAATTCAATAGGCTGTATAAAGTTTAAGCACCTTTTAATTCTATTTTCTGTAAATGAAAGTAATTTATTTGTGTACTCTTCAGCAATACTTGTATCCAATATTATTGAACTTGAGCTGCTATTTTCATTACTTGAAGTATTGCCATCGTCGTCAATCTTGATTATTGTAGTCTTAGCATTGAATTCTGGAAGGATTGTTTCATTTGAGACCTTGAATATAATTGAAGAGTCGGATATTTCTGGTAATCTAACCATATTTGAATATAGGTTTGAAGCTGAAAGGATAAAGTCAAAATGCAATTTATCTTGTATATTCAGCTTTATGGGCGTTGGACACCTTTTCGGTCCTGACCAAAAAGGAAGCCCATCACTATTAATATGGTCAGGGGGGAAGTTAGTCAAAAGTTGTTTAATTTGACAATAGAAGTAGTCATGAAACAAATTTATTGCCATTCGAATACAATCTTCATGCGTAGGGTCTTTCTCTGAAATCCAATTAATTAGCTCAAATATTTTTTGAGATTTCTCAAGGATAACATTAGGATTTCCTCTTTGTTTCAGATTTTGGATATATTCGCATGGGCTATTAAGAAAAGTAATAGCCTCTTGCGGGTCTGATGTAAAAATTCCCTGAAATGCGTCACGAGCCCATTCAATTGTGTGCTCTATTGCGTGCGGGAAGTGCTTTAAAGTGCACAAAGGGATGCTTTCTTCCGCAGGATCACGATTATCAGAATAAGACTGGGTTTTATGCGGGAGATATGTTTCACTATTAGCTTTGGTTCCCAATGTACCGCTTTCTAGTAATGGTTTTTCGTACCACAAACATCGATCATTGATGTACATCCTTGAAGGAACATTATCTAGAGCATTAATCACAAAACTGGTCTTATTCCAAAATATATCATCAAAAACATCTTCAGTATCTGTGCCAACTCGGGTTTGAAGAGAGATAATATTTATATCTTTGTTTATTGTTCTGATAACTTGAGCAGCAATTGCACTCTTTGGTGAACCCACATGTTCTTGCCTAAATAGGAATTGCCGATTCAGGTTTGAAACCTCGATATTATCCATATCCGTAATTGTTACAGTTCCATTTGGCCCACATCCAACTCCTAGTAGCGCCATGCTTTTTAAAAATTCGCAGCCTAAAGCTCCTGCTCCTACAATAAAAATATTTTTCTCAGATAGTCTATTTTGGAAGCTTCTACCGAATATGATTATCTGATCATCGTACCTACTCCCTAATGGCATAAACTCTTCTTTTGTATGAGTCTCATTTGAAATTAGATCTAATTGTTCGAACGCATCAAAGAAGAAGAATTGGCGCAATGGTGTATACTTGCCAACAAACTTCACAATTTCTTGTGCAGCAATTCCACCTAGAAAAGCAGCCATAGGAGATATACAACATCTAGAATATTTGCATACTTTCTCGAGTATATCCCTATCAATACTACTAACTGAAATAACAAATTCTTTTTTTTCGTCGTTTGAGTCTTGCTTTTTCTTTGAGTTCTCGTTCATTTCCACTGCAAGCGAATGGCATTCATTAATTGCTTGCAGGTCGGTGTGTTCTGGACGAGAACCTTTAATATCAGAGTATTTAAGAACAGAATTTATTGAGAAGAAAAGCTGCTCGGATCTGCCAAATTTATTTAGATCTGGAACAATTAAAATTCCCTGTTCATCACAAATAGGATATTCGAGTGCATCTCTTAAACTCCGGAAGCTGTAATTTATAGGAACTTTAACCTGAGTAACCAAACCCTCTCTTTCATATTCTCTGAACATACTCGAATCTAATTGGATTGTAAATTGGTGTTTTCCTGTTGAGATGATCTTATGAGGACCTGTACCATTCAACTCTGTCATTCCCTGTACTTCTCTAAACATTACATAGTCACCTTCTTGAAATGGGAGAAGTTTCTCGGCTAGACATGTTATAGATGTTGTTTCTTTACCCCTTGAAATCTTTGCAATTATGGCACTCTTTGGTTCTTCACCATTTCCATCGAATACATTAAAAGAATCCCCAAAATCAACAAAAACGGAGCCACAAAGACCAAGGGAGTTGGCGGAAATAAACCCAATATTTGGAGTATGGTCTCTACATAATTCGTTGTATTTTATCTGTAGTGATAATGGTACATCCGCACAAACAATTACGTCGTGGTTGAAGATCAATTGGCTTGTAATTTCTCCATGAAATACGGTGACTTGAACATATTCGTTTAAAGATGCAAGTTTGTTTAAGCATGCATCTGAGCGTTTGGCTCCTTTTTTTACGTCATTTTCTGTAATATAAAAGTTTGCACCCATATCAGAAAAACTACATATCTCATCATCCACAAGGGTTATTGATTTCGGCCCAGCCAATATAATATTTTTCGCTATTTCGACGCCAAGCCCACGAAGCCCCACAATCAATACGCGTAACTTTATCAGCTTTCCCATTGCCTCAAGGCCCAGCGTACCGATCTGACGACTGTAGAGATTTGTATCAATTTCATCTCTTTTATCAGTATTCATCGTTAATTGTTCCAATTAAGGTCATTAAAATTTGTTATTGGTATATTTATAATTTAGTATATCCCTAGGTTGGGAAGATTGATTTTTAAACAAATATTTAATAAGTTGTGTCCCTCTCAATTTACGAGATCAATGGGCGCCAACATATTCTATTATTAAATAGCTATTAGTAAACAAAATGAAAAATTTGAATAGAATAAATATTTGTAGAGCATATTATGATATTATAGTGATACTATTTGTTTGAGATTTTGGAGTTAATAAGACCTAGGAATTTAAAGTAGTCCTAATGTGGTTCTTCTGAAATACGTTCTCTAAATTTTTCTATTACACACCTAATCCTTTCAAGCGCTCTTTTATCATCTCCCGAGCAGTTTTCTGGTAAGTATGGAGGTGAAACAGTAATCCCCATTACCTCAATATTTTCGTTATTCCATAAACAATTTGGGTGCGTTTTGTGAATAAAATCAAATGTAGCTTGACCCATTGGAGTGACATTATTCCCCCAGTATTTGATGTTTGACTTTGCATTGCTAATAATTATTTCTTCTCTTTTTTTAATAATGTCAACATAATTTTTGGGAAGATCTACGTCAATTTCCGAGCATTTTCCTTCCGAGTATGGTTTCACCTCACTGATAGACTCACTATTTATTACATCAAAAGCGCTGAATCCATTTCTAATGTCTTTTTCTGAAAAATATTAGAAAACATATTATAAAATATCTAGACTTACTTAAAACAATAAATTGATTATTAGGAAAAGTACAGCAGACCTGGCCTCTAAGAATCTCACCCTTATTAGTACGTATTGAGATTGCATCTAAATATTGAATAAGAAAAAAATAGTTGTTTCAAAATTTCGGTATCTTACCCAAGATTGAAATTTGGTCTAGCATAGTTAAAATAATATTTTCAATCAAATAAAAGCTCTTCAATAAAGTAAACAATTTCCAAATATTGAAGTATTAATTCATATGTGAATAGGTAAAGGGAAGCACTTTTTCTATCAATGCGTTACATATTCCAATAAATGTTGCTCTATAAATAAAGAAAAAAAAAAAATATTTCGTTGGCGGCAGTGTGTGCCGCCGTTTGTGGATATATTATTAATTTATTTACGCTTCATGTCGTTTATTGACAATATTTATTTAAAGATGCAAATTGTCGAGAAAAAAATAGGATTAGGCATGCGCATTATAAAATTGAATAAAATATATGATTAAATTAGTGGAATTAAATTGTGAATTATATTTTTATTAGATGATGTTTATTTTTAGGAATTTATTTGAGTGGTGTAAGCTTGATGACAATTGCTTATCGGTAGTTGGGTCTTCAATGCCAAGAAATCCTCCAAGCAAAGAGTCTACTCTAAAAAGCATGTTCAGCAATCAAGTATACCTTGAATATGAAGATCATTTAGATAATTATTTATTGAAGAAAGAAGCTAAGAAATTGACTGACTCATCTTCCGTAATGAAATTTATAGATGAAGGAACAGAGGAGACAAAAAAAGAGGTCAATAAGTTTATAGAATTAAGTCAAGCATTTGCAAATGAAATGATTAACGGAGTTAATATTGAACTTGTACTTGGAGATGGAAAGGCTCATATATTGCACCTATCACTCAGTAAAGATTTGAATGCATTGTACCTTCGAAGAAGTGGGAAAAAATTAATTCTTCCTCTTAACATTGTTAGCTTAGTTGAAATTCCATCAGAGAAACTAATTTCTGAAGCGCCAGAGCTTCAAAATGTAGATGATTGCGAGCTTGAACGAATTGTGGCAATTTCGACAGTTTCTGATGATTGGTATATTTTTATAATGAAAAATCCCGAAATGAGAGATAGATTTTATCAACAAATGAGATTGTTAGTAGCATCTATTAAAATCTCACTTGTAGGAAGTGACAGATATTGGGGGAAGGCATATAACGGGCCATTGATGGATTCTGTACATATAGAGTCGGATGATGAAGCGGTTTTTTTGTTTCAAGAAGAAGAAAATGAAGTTACGAATATTTAGTATAAAATTACAGAAATATATCTATTTATTTAAGGATTTTTGTGTGTCTTTGAAGCTTAACTATTTCATTTTTGATTTTATAATTTTATCACAGAGGAGTTTAGAATAATCCCAAAGTTGTGCTGACGCATCCTCATCTAGTGAAGCAGGCGAAGATATATCTAGCGTGCATTGAGAATAGTATCCCCCTGGAGCAAGTTTTATTTCAGGTATTGCACAACAATAAAGTGTGGTTTGTGCACCTGAAAATGAGGTTTTTGAAAACAGCTTCATTAATGGGTATAGTAAAGCAAAAGCAATACTATTTTCACGGACATATCTTCCTAAATCGGTGTCTACACATCCTGGATGCAAAGAAACAGCAGTTAAGCCAGCTGATCCAAATCTTTTTTGCAGTTCTCTCGTGAAATAAATATTACATAGCTTGCTAATACCATAGAATCTCATTTTGTTATAGCTTTTCTCGTTAATATTCTCGATCTCTGAAATGTTGAATCCAAAAGGCACAGCTAAGTGAGCGATACTTGAGACATTTATTATCCTGCATTTGCTTCTTTGAAGCAGGGGGATTAGATTCGTTGTTAAGTGGTAGTGCCCAAGATAGTTAGTCATAAATTGCTTCTCAACTCCGTTTATTAGCTGAAATGGTGGTGCCATAATGCCTGCATTATTAATTAATATGTCGATCTTGTCCACTGTTGATAAAATTTTTCTCGAACACAATTCTACACTATGTAGTGATGACAAGTCACACTCTATCGAGTGGATTTTATTAGGTGGCAACCTAATAGAAGTGAGTTGGTTTTTGACATTTTCCATAGCGGCAATATCACGGCAACAAAAGATTAATTCTGACACTCCCCATGATGCTAGTTGTTTAACTGTTTCAAGCCCAATCCCTCTTGAACAACCGGTGATTACAACAGTCTTACCTTTCATTATGTTTGTATCTTTCAGCGTTTTCTCCGATAAACACTTTCCAAGCGAAATAAATTTGCAAATGCCAAGCAAAACAGATATATATGCTAAAATAGCAGTTCCATTCATGATATGAGGCAGATTGAATGATTCTATAAACTCCAAGTAATAAAAGATAAAAGGAAATATAATGCCGGCCATAAATACAAGCATTGAAACAAAGGCAGGTTCAAAGAGCACTGAGCTCAGAAAAACGTATATTAACATTCCTCTGGGCATATTCATTACTACAAAAAATGTTTAACTCTTAAAGTCCATGCCTGCGCTCCCTCCCCCCTCCTAGTTGTGTAGAAAGTGAAGACAAAATCTACCGAAATTTAACAAATTTAATTGAATTAGATGCAAAATTTACTACCTTGAAATCCAAGTTGTTGAATTACAACGCAGCTATAAGTCACTTGATACAATCATATTTTCTTCCATTAGTGTTTGTTCTGAACAAAAATCTGTATAATCTTTTATTAAGCAATTTCCCGCCGTCTCTTCAGGTGCTAAATTTTAATTGGCTGTCTTTGACGGGTGTCTCGCAGACCAATCTTTGGGAATTTATTTCAATCCAAGCTGAAGATTTATTTATCTTGAATAACTTTTGCTTGTGGTTAAATTGATTGAACAGGCACAAGGCTCTGGCAGTCTCCACAAGTATCAAATAATTGTTAAATTGTAAAGCATTAACTATGCCATCTCCGGAGAAAGCAGCAAAGAAGAAGCAATACTTCGAACGCCTGTCAGAATATGCTACATCTTACCCGAGAATTTTAGTAGCAAATGCGGACCATGTTGGTTCTAAGCAAATGGCAGACATCCGTCTAGCATTAAGAGGCAAAGCAGCAGTTTTGATGGGAAAAAATACCATGATAAGAACTGCTCTAAAGCAGATGCTTGGTTCTCATCCGGAATTAGAGAAGCTCATAGAGTTGGTTCGCTTGAATGTCGGACTAATTTTTTGTATTGATGAGCCCTCTGAGGTGAGGAAGATTATAGAAGAATACAGAGTGCCTGCACCTGCACGTCAAGGTGTAATTGCACCATGCAATGTTGTAGTTCCAGCTGGAGCTACTGGATTGGATCCATCTCAAACTTCGTTTTTCCAGGCCCTCGGAATTGCCACAAAGATTGTGAAGGGTCAGGTTGAAATCCAATCTGATGTTAATTTAATAGATGAGGGGAAGAAAGTTACGGCTTCACAAGCAGTCTTATTGCAGAAGCTTAACATCAAACCATTCTCTTATGGACTTAAAGTTAACAATATCTATGACCATGGTAGTGTTTACAGTTCATCCGTTCTTGATATCACATCAGAAGACTTAATTTCTAGAGTCGCTGAGGCAACCAAATATGTTGCTGCATTCTCAAAAGAAACGGCTATACCAACTCTGCCTTCCGCTCGCGACGGTATTATTTCTTCATTCAGGAACTGCGTTGCGCTTGGTTTGGATGTTGATTTCGACTTCCCAGAAATGCAAGCCATTAAAAATGCATTAGCAAACCCCTCTTCATTTGTTACTGCCTCTGCAGCAGCTGATAATACAACTGCTGTTGGCGCGTCTGCCCCAGTAGAGGAAGAAGAAGAAGAAGAGGGTGATTTAGGTTTTTCGTTATTTGACTGATCTAGTTAGGAGCTGGTGTCTAACTTATCGATCTTTAGGTTTATCTCTACTCAGGGATTTTTTTTCGTTGGCGTTCTTTTCGAAAACTGCGTATTAGTGTTGAACAGGTGAAATGGCACGATAGATCGATTGTTAAAGATGTCTAAGGAATCTACATTTGAGGGTTTTTAGATAAATTTTGAAGTATTGTTCGCACGTCTTTTAAACATTTTACCCCTATGTATTGTAATTACTCAGAAGCTTTCGTTAAATTGTTTGGAGTGATTGCAATTACCAATTTCATTTAGGAAATATTTGATATACAACTTTACTAACTATTGAATTTCCTGATGCATAATCAAAAAAAAGATATTTTGAGGAAATTTCCAGATTAAAAATATTTCTTGGTATTTGCAAGATACAACAGATTTAAAAAAATAATAAATTTACTGTTTTCAAAATAATTAATTCACAAAGACGTGGTAATAGAAATAATTTTGAGATAAAAAAATAAACTTTATAAAATAACTTCAAGTATGTATTCACCAAAAATAAGTTATGTTATAGTGGAATCAAAATATATAAAAAAACAAAGAGTTCGAATATTTATTGGCATTTTCAAAACATAAAATTACTGAATTTTTTTTTCTTTTCATCATTTGCGGATCTTATTAAAGAGATTTTCTGGAGAACAATTAGATCTATATATCACTATACCGTATTCTTTGCAGCATGGTAATAATAATGAAGGGAAAAAGAAATACTTTAAATCTTTATGTGATAGTCACGAACGTAAAATGACATTGCAGCCAAAATTTAATTTTTTTTGAAAACAAATTAGCACAGATGAATTTATATTAGTTTTAATTTGAATGTAAAGGGGTTAAAGCAATTAATTTAACTAGATGATGGAATATCTCTTAAACATTAATATTGCGTATTATTTAAAGAGTAATTCTCGTATAATGATATTATATTAGAAACGATTGCCTCTTCAATAGGTCCAGACATTTTTTTAATCTCAGTTCTTGAATTTGCAGTAAGAATTATTACGTGATCTCTTCGATCCTGTAACAAATTTGCACAAATTACGTTGGCATCGCAAATCTTCAAAAGATTATCTGATTTTTTAAATAATATTTCATATTCGGTCTCAAGCTTAAATAAAACAAGAAAGCAAAGAGGTAATTTGTTTCGAATATATCGAGCATATTTTGGCGTTGAATATAATTCTAACGTAATACTAGGAGTTTTAGGTCCATTTTCCAAGTCCAAAGATATACCGGAGCTAGACGATATTTTATTCTTCGGCAACAGATTCTCTGGAATATAAAAATCTGAAACAGCTGCTGCTAAGAAGAATATAAAATTACCAGGAAATTCAGTACAATGAGAAGTAATGTAGTCAACTCCATTGAAGTATTCATGGACTGAACCAAATTCCATGAGAAACATTCTATCTGAATATTTTGTTAGATTTTGTGATGCTTCGATGACTTTCTTAAATTGCTCATTTATTAACAAGTTAAAATGATCTCCATTTAAACTAATAACATTATTCGCCATTGCCATTAACATATCATATTTCGATGGGCAATCAATTGTGAATGGTATATGGCTGCCTTTCCTGTGAAAAAATATCACGCTAAATCCAGATTTTAGAAAGTATTCAGCTGACTGCGCACCTCTTGTACCTGTGCTGAAATTGTCTATATATCTTACCATGTTTTTCTCTAAAGGAACATAAGTTCCACCACTTGTAATAACTACAATATTCCTATTGTGAATTTTTATTTCTCTTAAAATGAATTCGGACAAATTTATCTTGTTGGGTCGCAATTCAATCGATTCCATTATTCAGTATTTGTTTTCTTTTTTAATAGGCTCGCTTAATAATGAATGTAGCTTTAATAATAAAATTTTGTCATTAATATATATATTTATATATTATTACTTTAATTTTGATTCTTTAGAATATTTTGCATTTATTATTAATGAGGGTCGAGAATAACACTGCGCTTTAAGATTCGAATTAAAAAACAATAAAAGAAAAAAGCTGAAGAAATTGAAAATACTTTAAATTAACTTATATTTTGAAAAATCAAGCATTTTTAGTTTAAAAATGTAAAATTTCTAAGTTTTAAGATGCCATTAAATCAAGAACTTGACCAGATATGTTGTATTTCAACTTGGCATAAGGAAACAAATAGTATTAACTTGTACAATGAAGAGCTATGCAACTCAAAAGTTATGTTCCCTTGGAGCATGGGAAATAGAGTTCCTATTAATAGTGTAAGTTGTTCAGAGTCAATATTTAACTGCAATGAAACAATTAATAGTGGACCAATTGGGAGACAAAAGCTGAAAACTTTTTTAGAGGCGAGCATTCAATCTAGCCAAATTTACAACCTCAGCATACCGAATATTTCTCGGATTCTTTCAGACTGGAGAAAGGAAAACGAAATTAAAAACACTTTTGTTATGGAACTGGTAGATTTTACAAAATTATGTGGAATCAAAAAAAATAAAACTTATAGAGATTTATTCGAGTTGCTTTCGAAAATATTCATCTCAAAATTAAAAAATAAAAAAATCCTTGATTATAGAACGTACACAAAGTTTGATAATTTAGCTCTAAAATGTGTTAAAATGATTAATGTTCCTCATTTAGTTGAATCAGTAATTGCACTTTTAACTAAATTCAACCGTTTATCTGATAAGGTTATCAAAGAAATTACCACGCCTGATCTTTATTTATTTCCAAGATTTCTTTCTTTTTATAAATTAGCTCCGATTAAATTGCGTCAGCAAATGTGGCTTAGAAGACCGAGGTGGTTTGTATATGAAATTATTCCACTTATTATTCTCTTTACAAAAATTTTCTCAAGTGTAGATTACTATTCAATTTTTAATATTTCAAATCCAAGAAACTCCAATGATCAAAACTCTTCTTTTGACCTTATTAGGGAATTTCTAAGATCTGCCAAAATTAATTCAAGGGGAAATGCTGGATTGGATTTAAAAACTGAAGTTGATAGCTTCTTTTTTGAATTTGTTAAAAGAAACGAATACTGCAGTTTGTATGAAAGAAAATTTTCTCAACAAACGAATTCTATTGATTCTATTTATACTTTTGTTTCAAGAATCCAATCTCTTTATGTTTCATGCGTTGAGATTGAACACGAAAACATTGAACGCCTCGGAGAGTCCTGTAAGTCCCTAGCATTTAATTTTATGGACTCTGGAGATTTCTATAAAAGCTTTATTCAACTTCAGAAAGATGAATTATTGTTACCTGAAAATTCTATAAGCGCATCAATTAGTGCAAATGTTTGCTCCGCAATTCACAATATATCCAGCATACCTAAAATTAACAATGTATCAAGCCATTCGTTACACTCAAATCCATTAATAAATGGCAGATCAATAAATAATAATTTAAGTAATAATTCTACAATTAACTCTTCGTGCTGTAACATGACCATTTGTGGGAACATTTTAAGACTAGGTAGAATCGTTGCATATATTTCTTATTGTATTGGGAACTACAAAGAGCTATATATTTATTTTGTAAATACGTTAAGACAGCTTTATATTGACTCTCTTTCTCATAATATTGACATTCAAGCAGTACAAACTGACTTAATTACATGCGTTAATCAAATTCCTGTATGCTCCAACAACACAAATAATTCTATTAACTCAAATTCTATAAATCCACATATTCACTTTCCCTCAAAAACTAATTCTATTTCTCAAAATAATAAAACAAGCAAAATCCCGGCGAATAAGTTATTAAATGGTTCTAGATTAGAAGGGGATTTCAGTAATGCTGAAGAGTTTCATAGAAAAAATGTTCCCAATAATATCGACTGTAAGCAGGAAAACAGCTTTGTACTAGGAGATAAAAAGCAAATAATTTCTAAATTAAACGAACAAAGATTGAATAACTTTTCAGGAGAGCCCTATCTATCTTCATTGAGAATTTTCGTTGCATTGAGAATATTCCACTTCAATAACAAATTGAATAGGAGCGAAGAAGAAGAAAAAAAGCTAATAGAAAATGAAAAATCAAATTTAATGAATAATAATAATGAATTTAACTCAGAAAAATCCAATCAAACTGAATTATCAAACTTCGAAGCATTAAGCCCATTGGCAATATCTGAGTGCGATTCAATCGCTTGGCCCTGTATACATATTGTTGGAAATATATTAAAGGATGGCTTTTCATCAAATAAAAGTCAAGAGTCATTAGTTAATATTTCTTCAACATTAATAATTAAGTCAAAAGATGATCTATCTGACATATCTTTTATATTTTCAGAACCCCACTTTCTATTCATTTGTTCGGAGTTTATTCTTGAAACATCTATTCTAACTATGTTTCACTCATCAATGGATGCAATGCTAGTTCTAAATCCTCAAAGAAGAAAGATCCCCATTGCTCTTATATCACTAGGGTTGAATTCTCCTTTTTTATCATTTAAAAACAAAAATTCACTTCTTAGAAATTCTTCGTTCTTAACAAATTCTAGTATAAATTCAATTTCAAGTTCAGTCACTACAAGTAGTATCAACGATCAATCTGTTGGAAAATCTGCTTCAAGATCGATTTCACCATTTAGAAAGATGATTTCAAATGATCTAAATTCTCAAAATAATAATTTGTCTACTATTCCAAGAAAAAGATATAGAAAAAATATCAATGATGCAGCTACTATACAAAATCACATAGAAAATAATCAGGTTAGCTTTGCAATTAGGTTTGATACTTTACTGAATTTATTAACTACATTCAATTTAAACAAAGCTCAAATTAAGGAAAACCCTCGAATAATTGATGCAGGCGACTGCTCGTATTCGCCAAATATTACACAACTGATGGATTTAAAAGATAAAAAAAAAATTGATGTATCTTTCCAGCAAACAACTTTTTGCCATGTCTCATCAACAATTGATAGCAATATTCCCAGACTTCACAACACAGTTTTTTCTACATTTCTTCCATTAATTGACAGGTATCTAGAGCTTTCAATATCATCTCAAAAATCAAATTTTACTTTTCAAAATAATGAATGCGAAAAGAAAAAGTCTACACGGAACGAATTGCTGAAGTCAATAAGAAACGAATTGATTGGTTATATTAATTCGATTTCTGCATTAAAATATCAAAACTATTCTGATATATTGACGTTGAAATTTGTTAGAATTGTTTCTACTTCTTTATTTTTTACAGGAGTCAAGCCAATAATTAAACAAGAAAGTTGTTCAGTCAACTCACTTATTCATTATAGTATTAATGGTCTATCATACTATCATTCGCATTATGCCCAAACTAAAAAAAATCCTGATATCTCGTTAAATAACCAAATAATAGCCCCTTCACTTCCTTCATGTATTAATTTATCAATAAGATTATTGGAAACATCTTTTTCTTCTGACTGGATCAATAAAATATTTCTCAAATCTATTTTTGGGCTTTTACATACATATCCAAGGGTGTATAATCGGTTTGATAATCCGAATATGAAAGGTGAAAACGAAGTGTTTGCAGAGACGGTTAGTTACATGAATGATAAGAATTCTTTGTTTGCATCTATTCCTAATGATATTATTCATGGTTTACTATTGAGAGTAGTTTTGCCAAGTATTAAAGACCCTTCTATTTCAAGTACTGAAATAAATACTATATATGAAATTATTAATGATGCAGAAATTTGCTCAATAGTCGATACAAAAACAAAAAAACTTTTTATTGAGAGGTTTTGGCTCTTAAACCCCTTTCATTTCAGTATAAATATTTCAAACGATAAAAAAGATCAAAATGAATTAAAAAATTCTCCAAAAATACAAATTAATGATCTATTTCAATTTATTCAAAATAAACTTTGCAAAAATGAGGTTAACTTTTATATAACCATAGAAGCTCCATACAAAACGATGCTCTGGGAACACCACTTCATTAATTCTAATGATTGTTATTTACTATTTCAAAGATGGTTTTTGTACTTCGTAAATGCATGCAAAAACCACGACAGAGATAACCAATACTATAATAAACTATTATCACTTTGTGAACTAATAAAAAATATCGATGGAGATAAATAACTGTTAAAATGCATCAAAGAAAATTAATTAATAGACCTTCATTAGCGATTAGTATATCAAATAACTATGTAGGAATTGCTCCACCTTTTGAGATGTACAAAACTAGTTGATCATCGACCCTCATTTGAAGCGGGCTATATCGATCATGCTGGAGTCCTTTTCTTTTCAATGCAGAAATGATTGCATATTCTCTTGGTACGACAGATATATCAACTCCGAAGTGTTCTTTTGAATTAGCTAAAAGCCCTGAAGAAATAGCTTTATACGTAATTTTACAGGTGATTATATCGGTCCCTGCATATTCTAGCGAAGTTACCTTAAATTGCGGTAGTAGATTTGGAACATTAAAGCACTCAGTAATGTCCCCGTCATCACTATTATAAAATCTCCAATCTGCCCCAGAAGTGTATATATCTTCAATTTCACACTTTTCAGGACTAGCTATTTCAAATTGTAATGGCAGGAAGTGAATTGATTCAATATCAACAATACCAAAGGAATTACTCAAATTTATTGCAATTTCAATACGATCTCCAACATTTACATTTGATGTAGTAGTTGTTTGAGCAACTGCAACCTCTTCACAATGGCATCTAGACAAATCCTTATGCGCCCATTGTATTCTTTTAGTACCTGTTTTATTAGCCACGAATTTGTAGCAAGAAATGAACGGAGTATTTGAAATTTGAGAGTACAAATGAGGTTTGTTAATTAATGGTTTTATTATTGGACAAAGAGAGTTTCTCTGAGAGATGTTCTCTTTTTTTAGACAATCTTTTATTATTGAAGTATTTTTGTACTTAAAGTTGTAAGTTAGGCAAGAAGTTTTGTTTACGCAATTTTTTAATACTTTAGCGTACAAAACTCGATCTATACGTACGCTTCCACCAACAGTTAGAACTGGCTGTATGGTAATAGTTGTATGCTCTAAGTCGAGATATTTTCTGTAAGTTTCTCTAAACTGATTATCAATAGATTTGCAATAATATTCATTGATGAATTCGGTTATTGTGAGGAGCCAATGGGGACAAACCAGGAAACAGGATAATAGAGTTTCGTCCAAAATATATGGTAAAAATGAGTCAATAATTCCAGGGCTTAAAAATGGTTTGTGGTTATTCTTATTACCAAATATAACAAATTTTTTACTCGTTACACGAATGCTTTTTAACATATTTGCAATATTACTTCCGAATATAGAAACTGAATTTTGGATCTCAGGAATATCAATTTCGATCTTTGAAATTTCACAACTTTCAATTGACTCTTTTTTTTCAAACCCAAATCCACTTTCATGACTTAGATTTCTTTCTGCTCCATTAATTGTGCGAACTCCAAAGCCAAAGCCATTTGATTCAATGATATTCGACTCTTTCTGAGCTCTTTTTTCCTTGAGATCCATTATTTCAAAAACATAACTTGATTCACAAAAAGTTTCTTGATCTGAATGATCAAGCCCTATTTCTTTCTTCTCCATCTTAGAAAAAAAGTAGATGATTCCATTCGTTTTCGAAATTCTTTCAGAAATATTAAAGAGTACATTGGAAATAGAATTTTCAACTTTAGAGCTAGATATGCATTGCAAAGAATCCGTTCTAGACGATAGTCCGCTATTTAAATCCAAATTAGAATGTGACCTTTTCAGTGGTAATAAAGGGTTAGAATGACTTGTTAATAATACCAGTTGTTCTTCATTATCAAAGTTCAATGTGTTTCCCATATCTCATATATTTACATTACTATTATTATCGTTGAAATAAAGTCCATGAAGAGTTGAAGAATCTACTATCTTTCATTCTTATTATTTCATAGCCAAAAGCAAAATAGCAGTCTTTGAAAGCGGCAAGTGTGGGGCGAAATAATGAAGACTGCTATTATATATGAATATATATATGTATATATTATATATACTAAACGAAATTAATATTATATTAAAGTAAATGAATAGAAGTTCAATTTAGTTCGTATTTATTTCTATTATGAATTACATTGTATTTTGATTTATGGCAAATAGCGAATAAACTTTACTACAGAAAAATCTCAATTAAACTTATCCCAAAGCAGCAAATTTTTTAGTACAAAATTACTATTATAATTTTTGAATGAAATCGAAATATTTTCAAGAATTTTTTGTACCGCTAGAATTGCAGCAAATAAACTTTAGTACTTATACGTTGCAAAAAATTATAATAAATATAATAATTAAACACCAAAATAATGAATATTAGCGACCCAAATGAATTCAATTCTGGAAAAAATGGAAGTAATAACGTTGGCCCGATTGAAATTAACCAAGAATTTAACCAGAAAGTCGATGATCAAAAGAGAATAATTGATGATCAGAAAAGAGGCGCATTGAGAGCAATTTTAGAAAATAGTTCGATAGAAAGATTAAATAGAATCGCATTAGTTAAGCCCGACAAGGTTTCACAAATTGAGGATTATATATTGCGTACCGCAAGAAATCATGGGTATTCTCCTTATAGAAAAATACAGGAGAGCGAACTTATAAATATGATTTCAATGATGAATGAGACAACTGAGAAAAGCAGTTCAAGAATAAAGATATGTAGGAAAGGAGTTTTTGATGACGATGATTATGAATTTTGATCCTGATATTAGACCTCCAAGTCTATTTTAAAAGCTATATAACTAAGAATTAACTATGAAAAGTGATTTCTTTTTTTGAGTATTTGAAATACCGCTAAACAAAGCGTTTGCCTCTCTTTGCTTACTCGAAAAGTTTTGAAAATCTTTTTTTGATTCAACTAATATGCTTTTAGGGTTATTGGTTAATTTAGATCCCAGATCTTTTCCTCTAGTTTGCAGTTTTTCGTGTTTTCTGAAACCTTCTGGACTCCATTTTTTTGTATTATAGCCTTTATTACTCGATGAATCCATACTAATTTGATTATTGCGGAGGGTACAATTCAAGTTTCTTACTGTTTCTGTTTTGTTTGAACCGTGAATC
>NW_667464.1:0-86681 GCF_000006425.1 Cryptosporidium hominis TU502
GAACCTTTTCAGATGTCATGCGGTAATAGAAAGTGCATCCGTATTTCTCATATAGTTTATAAAGAAGGAATTAAAGGATATTCGATCTCGGAAAGAGTTAATCCATACCCAGACTATGTTGATATAGATGAGGCATTGAAACCAAGTTTGGAAGCAATCGATGTAAATGGATTGAATGAAAGCTATTCTCAAAACAATCAGAATACGTATCAAGGAAGTCCTCCTCAAGAAAGTGTAGTAGCTCAACTTCATTATTGAAGAATGAGAAGCACTAAATATTAATTATGAAAAGAGGAGGGGAGCTTTAAATTTCGTAAATAGAGAATCTGATTTTTAATTTCGATTATATAGGATACATTTAGAGTTTAGAAAGATTAAGTTTTAATTTGTAAATATATATACTTATACATTTGAGTTTAAAGTTAGACTATAAATATTTATTTTAGCTAAGAAGTGACTGGTACATATTATTAATGGCTGTACTTATGCCAAGTTTTGAAACCAAATCCATTATCAACCTTTTGGTCTTTATGATAATTTTTGAATTTGAGTCCATCCTCATTATACTTGTAGATATACAAGTGAGACATTAGTGAGTTTACTACTGGTTTACTTTCCGAAGGAGTTTCTGCCAATAAAATTTCATCTCCTCTTGGAAGTTGGAAGTCAAGAATTAAACATTCCTCAATACCAGTCTTTTTGTTTTTAATTTTGATTTTTGCAGGGAATTCTATTCTGGATGAATCTTCAGAAACTCCAAATCCTTGAAATACATTGTTAAAAATTTCTTCGATTACTTTTTTATGCTCAGTTTGAATACTACTGTCAATCATGACCCTTATCCATCGTGATACTCCGTCAGATCCATCAACATGAAATTCTACATTGTCTAAAGATTTAATTGTTTTTTTGTCATCTGCTATTAGTTTTAAGCCAAAAACTTCTCTTGAATTAAATATATACTCTGCGTCTTCTTCATCTTCCCAACTACCTTCTGAGAAATTCTCCTCCTCAGATGTCAAACTTCTCTCTGAATCCTCAGAATAATATGACGAACCATCTGAAACCATGTCTAACAAGAGTTCAAACACTTCTTCAATGTAGATATTTATTAAATTTAGCTGCCCTAATGGTCCTTTTTTATTCTCATTATATACCTCAAGTTTCGATTCCAAACAAATATTACATAAAATGTTCCCGCCAAAATGTAATTTTGCGTCACTTTAAGACATTAAATACAAAGGGGGGAAATACAGTTTTTTAGTGAGAAAATATTTAGATTGAAAAACAATGAAGTAAAAGAGAAGAAAAGGAAGGAATGAGTGGCAAATAAAAATAAAGGGCTCTATTGAGGGAAAATTAGTATATTGTAGTTATAAATTGTTTGGAATAAATACGTTGAATGAATCTTGAGCAGTTGAAATGGTTAAACTTGGGATTTGCTTGTGCCATTTAGCCTCAGCAATATGTTCCTGGCCCATATGTAAGAATAAAAGCTTCTTTGGGATGTTTGTAGTGCCACTTAGAGTGGCATCAGTCTTTGAGTCAGAATTGTCTTCATCAATAACTTCATCATCAATTGCAATATCCCAGAAACTAATGGAGTTATCTAAAGAGGCTGCAAGGAAAACATCTTGATCTTGGTGATGCCAGTCAACAGATAGGATGGGTTCTCTGTGGAAAATGAATGTTTCAAGGGGATCTTTAGTTGAACGAATATCCCATAATTTAATAGTTGCATCATCGCTTCCACTAAGCAAAAGGTTTTCGGAAAATGGATTCCATGAAATGCAATTGACATCGCCATTATGAGAGTTTTCAATAGTCAGTTGGTCTGACTCACTTCTAATATCTACAATGCAAATATTAGAATTAACAAGACCAGCTGCAAAGATACTACTACTATTGCTATCACGCTTCCATTGTATAGCTTCAACACTGGATTGGAAGTTTCCATGGACTGGATTTACACTCCAAGACCCTCCTTGAATAGGCTGCCAAAAACATATATTTCCTTTTCTATCTCCAGAAGCAAATTGAGCAATTTGGTTGGGATTCCAATCCATTGAAAACCCTTCATCCAGGTGTCCATTATATGAAAACTTTGGCTTAATTGTAGATTTCTTTGCAAGGTTTGATGGTTTCAGTGTTTTTGAGTTCAAATTGTCAGTATTTAAGTTATTAATCGATTCTGTTATATCCCACATACAAACTTTTCCAAGCTCTGACCATGTTGATACCAAATTTGGAAGTTGAGGGCAAACCCGAATACGATTAATAGTTCCTTTATGAGGAATTGCTCCCACATTTACAATAGGGTCTTCATCAGCAAAGTTGTCATCATCAGAGTCATCAGAATCACTTAAATCAGAATCACTGTTATCATTTTCGTCTCTGTCTCTTTTGGTTTTGTGCATTCTTGACCATTTCATTAAAAGTATATGGTTATTATCCTCCATATTTGCTTGTGTTCCTGCAACAACATAACATGTATGCGGAAACTGGGTTCTGTTGTCTCCAAGCTTGTCTGGTAAAATATCCAGTGTTAGGCAACTCCATTCAACCAGGCATTTATAGTACATTTTATATGCTTTTGGCTCATATACTAATTCTTGATTTTCGTCACCCTGACCTGGAAGCCAATAATGTTCTTCAATTTCAACATCCTCATCAGCTCCCTCAACAATTTCAGACCCATCTTCAATTTCTTCCCTGATTACTTCTTCTTCGCTTTCTATTTCATCGTCCATCTCTTCTGCAAATTCTCCCTCGACATTCATCATTGCTTCTTGTTTCTCATACATCTCAGATTTAGGTTTGCTAGGAGTAAACTTACTAGGAAGCTCGTCTTCCTCCACTTCAAGATGCTTTCTACCCTATAATTTCAAAAAGTTAATAGTTAGTTAAGGCGTTATATTAAATATATTTTTGAATCAAAAAATCATTTTTTTTTTTCAAATGATTAATTATGAAATTCATCATTTCATTAGTTAGAGGATAATTGAATCAACTTACCTTGGACTTAGTCGCCATTTTTTCTCTTAATACTTCTAACTTCAAATATCTTAGTATTCTATTTTTTTTGGCAAATGATCCAAAAATGTAAAAAAGTTAAACCAGTCAATTTCCGCCACTTTGTTAATTTTTTGAAGGAAATGTCAAACCAAATATTTACCTGTCAAGGTAGCTCGCTGACAGACATCGTGGCGCCATCCATTATTTATTTTGCTTTTTATTAAAATTTTTAACCTTGAAAAAAATTTCTCAAGCTTTTGCATCAGAATGAAGAGTTATCTTAAATTAAGCAAAATAATACATAAAATATAAAAATCTAGAAAACCTTATTTTTTCGTTCTTTACTTTCATTTAATTATATCTCTATCACCCCCACTGTCTATTAACAAGTTTTTATTTGCAAGTTTATAATGTGGATGCAATGCATGCATGCATTAGTACATGCAGAGTAATAAATTGTATATAATACGAAATTATATCACAGGTAAACAAAAGGTATGAAATTTAGAGAAATTGAATTTTAAGGGAAATTTTATAAAGAAAAAAAATTAATAAATTTAAAAATGAACTAAACAAGGATATTTAAGAATGCAAATATATAATTGAAGTAAATAGCAAATATAAATATATATTTATATATAAATTAAAATATTAATAACTGGTTGAAATGGCTGAAGCTGATATGAAATAGAAATTAAGTCTTTTTAAAATAATTATTATGAAGAAACATTGTTTAGCCATTGAATAATAGTCGATTTGCAAACAAAAATGGCTACGAATAATAAACAACCAATGGATACAGTAATGAAAGCACCAATTTCTTGTGATGTTCTAAGCCAAACTTTTGATACATCCATACTTTATGAAGCAGTTAAGAATCCAGAAGGCATAAATAGAGATGAATGGGCAGCACATAAAGGTGAGTTTGAAAAAAATGAAGCAAAGAAAGATAAAACAAAAGAGAAATATTCCCCACTCTTTTTATAATATCTTTGTTTCATTATTCTTGTACATCTTTTACTCATTTTTTGATTCCCAGTTATGGATCTGTTCAAAGACGCTCAGATGGCATGGGGATTTGTTAGCAATGTCTGCCATTGCCCACTTATGAGAGCTCATTTCATGGTATTTAAATGGCAAGAAGATCCAAAGAAGGCTGCACTGCCTTTACCTGCAACTGTTTACATCAAGTCTCTGTTTTTATGGGTGGATTCCCAGATTTCAGATACCAGAATCTTTCCTTTAAAGCCTGGTAAGTTTAAGTTAAATTTTGGAAATTAATTTTTATTCATCCCTCTATCTTCAGGGGTGCCTTTTACTGACGATTTTCAATTAATTGTCAAAAACATATTAAGAAGATTATTCAGAGTTTATAGTCATATTTACTGCCATCATTGGACGCATGTAGAATCAATCACAGCAACAGCTCATGTTAATTATTGCCTTAAGCATTTTGTATATACAGTTATGCTTAATAACTTGTTGGAGTGTAATGAACTTAAACCTTTGGAAGAGTTAGCTAATCATATTATGGAAGAAGGCCTGAATTTTGGACAAAATTCGGTTATCCTTGCGAATAGAATCCAAGAAAAGGATTCTAATCAAGAATGCCAAAAGACTCAAGTAAATTCAGTTCTAGTTAAAGCCGATATTAGTTCCCCTGATACTCATATCCCTTCAACCAACAGTTTAACTGCTGATTCACCCATTTCTGAAGATAGAATTGAAATTTCACACACTATTCCTAACTCTGGAGAAGATTCTACTATTACAAAATCCATCAAAGCCAATATTTCATCTTATCCACAAGATATTTCTAAGACTCAAAATGTAGGAAGAGTTCAGTCCACATGCAGCGATAGTATGTTAATTACTACAAGCAAATCTCGTGCTGATAAGAAAGATAATTCTATTCATTCTAGAAAGATCAAAACTTATCCCTGGACAGAGTTGGCAAAAAAGTTGATTCTATGTACAAAGAGAAAGAAGAAAGATGGCAAATTGTTTAGTAGTGGCTTCTTAACTCCAAAAGCTACTTCAGAAAACCTTTAATATAATGGAAAAAGATGATATTTATCCAACCTATCTGCTTCCATTTTAATTGCATTAAATTCACGCCAGTATATTTCCAAGAATTTGGAATTTTATGGTTATAGGAAAGTCTTCTAAGGTATTAGAACTCTTATTTGAATCATATTTATACTGCGTGAATTTATTGATAATTCTGTGAATAACTTACAAGAAGATTAATAAGGCAAAACTTAATTACTTCAGCAAGTTAGAGGGCATATACACTTCTTACCACTTATTCCAAATACATATATTTGTATGAATAATATAAAATTAAATCACCAGACTTTCCTAGTATTAAACTAAAGTCAACAAATTTACATTCATAAAAAAAAACTATATCAAGACTTGTTAAAAAAAAAACTACTTTGTTAACATTACTTTAGTTTTTCTCGTTATTTACATTAAGACTCAATTCATATTCAGAATCAAAACATAAAATTGATTATTTGAGGGAAATCTAATATATTCAATATATATATTTTAAAATTTTGCTATATTTCATTTTTTCTTTTTTTTCAATACTACAAAATATTAACAGATTACACACAAATTTAAACACTTAATTAAAACTTAAAACCAGAAGATAATTCTGCTGATTATACCTTTAACAGCTACTAATTATAATTTGCAACTAAGAATCTGATTAAATGATACTTTACTAATTTCATTATTACCTTTAAAAACCCCTAATAAACACAAATACTGAACCCTAACTAATGAATAACCCTATTTGAATATTATTGTCCAGTTCTCTTGTCAAAGTAGTTCGAGCTTTATAGAATAACAATGGAATTGTTTAGGTAAAAAACATTAATCTTGATTTGCGTTTTCCTTCCATATCTTGAATAGAATCTAAATCCGAATTAAAACCTCCGTAAGCAAACAGCTTATTATATATTCTCCCGCACGATGGAAAGAAGAATAGCATTAAACTTAACTCTATAAATTCCATTGGAGTAAAAAATAAGTACTTGCCTTTTAAAAAATACTTCCTATTCAAACCCTCTTTTTGCTTATTTTCCTCTACTGTACCTCACGCCAAAGAAATTCCGATAGATGTTTATTTAACAAATTCACTTGAGTAAATTTTATACTACCAAATGACCTTAAATCATCTATGTAGAGCAAAGTTTGATATATTCCTCCTATAATTGGTCAAATAATAACCATGACTGGTTCTAGCACTGCTACTAGCTGTAGTTGTTAATGTTTGACAGGAATCAAAACAATGGTAATTTTGGCCCTTGGCACAGTGGTCATCTGCATGCACGCATTTTCCTCTTACACATGAATTTCTATTTTCATACTGACAATTTTTTGTGGCGGCTTCTTCATAAGAGTTATCGGCCATCTTGGATTTTCTAGCAACTAAAAGTGAATATCTCCAGGCTTTGGCATCTCTCCAAGATCTAGTACAAAACTCAAGAGTAATTGGCTCTTTTTCGATAGATGGAGCAAAATTTGTGCCAGTTGAGGATGGTATATTGGACGGTGAGTCATCATTGAACTCTAAATCAGAAGCGATATAATCCTCAATGACAGATGAGCCAAGATATGAGACTGAAAAGCTAAAACCATTAACACTCTCAGAGATGCTTCCAACAGAAATAATAAGTCCAGGATCAAGCATATGGACAGGGTTCTTTGATTCATTCCTTGGATAATAGAGATATAATGTATCAAGAAGGAATCCATATGGGTCTATAGTCTGGTTATTAATTCCAATATGCACGCTACCATTACCAATGTCGACATTTAAGTTGTTCAGGAAATTATTTCCCAATGGAGAGAATAAGGTATTATCAATTTGGGTCTTATGATCAACGTATTTGACTTCAGTCTTGAGTCCAGATTCATTCGCATTCATAATTCCATCCATCGAGGACTTTGATATATGAGATTTTTTAATAACCCCAAGCACAGGGATAGAATCTCTATTACTTTGGCTTTGAGTTCGACTATGATTATAGCTGTACTTGGAGCTGGATGTAACGCTATTTTTAGAAGAGGAAATTCTGACCTCCCTATATAAACTAAGGCAATCACCTAAAATAGTCTTCTCACTCAATAGTGGAGATGGATAAATTTGATGAGAATCAGAGAGTGATCTAGAACTGATCATTAATGCCCAAAATATATTATTACTTTGTAAAGAGGGTATTATTGGATTACTTCTTTTAATATAAACAAGTCCAAAGATACAATTATCCAGAAATGCCTCATTCGAAAGATTTGAAAGCTGGTTGAGCATGAGTTCTGATAATTGCAGGCTATATTTATGCTGCTTAAGTCTAACATACTCCTCATCTTCCTCTATCGTAGGAGGACAGTTATGATCATATATACACAAAGCACTATCAAAAGGTATCAAAATTTCATCAGCTTCACATCCCATTGAAACGTCTTCAATCTCAGTAAGAGAACAAAATACCTCGGAATCTTGACTATTTTCCGAGCTCTCCATGCTCAAAGTGGGAGAGGTCACCCCAAACCTGGGGTGGCTCTGAGTCATATTCCCAAAAGGAGTATCCTCACACAACTGCTGAATCTGATTGGATTCGCGACAACGACAATCATCGAGCTCCTTTTGCATTAATATCTCATTAAATTGATACTCCTTATCAATTGACAGAGCAGAGACAGCTCTCGTTTCAAGTCCGTCTCTAAGATAATTCAAGTTTCCTTTTCTCTTTGAACTGGCTCTATTTCCCTTTAATTCTCTAGAAACCATCCAAGCCTTACATATCACATTGTATAATCCACGATCCTTTAGAAACCTTTTTTTATTCGAGTTAGATAGTGTTTCAGGACCAACCTCTATGGCTCTTGTCGCAGATTTTTTGAATGGCTTCAGAAAACTCTCCACTATATAATGCAGACATGACTGAGTTGCTTCTATTAACATATTGCTAAATCGGAAATTTTTTGAGTCTTCAGCTTTCGACCGGTATTTTCTGCTCTTTAAGGTCCAAAGAATGATGGCATCCATCCACTTGTCCTTTTCAGTTGGGGTCGATGCTCTAAGTTGATAGTCTCTATGCGGCGTGCTTAGGGTTATTCCAAGCGGGCCATCAGCAAATACATTTTCTACTATCTTAAGATTAATTGATCCACGAGGTTGCTCATCTCTAAAACTGGGTTTTTTTGCCCAATATACCAATGTTCTGTCCTGTTCTAGAAGAGCAAAATACCTACTCTGCCAACCTCTACCTATTACTGGACTCCATTTCTTAAGATATCCAGAAACGTATTCATGCTCAATTAATTCCTGAACCATTGAAGCCGATCTCTCCAGATAATCCGTCTTTAAATTTGACGAATGACTTAAGTCGCCCATCTTGAAATAGATCAAGGAGCTGGGAAGGCTTACTATATATGCATATACTTTGACTTTATATTCTTGGATCAGAAACTAATTGAACAGATAAATATTTGTTGAATGCTTTCTAACCTTTTAACTCCACGTCTCAAAAACTCCTTTTCTCGACAGGCTTTATGCTCATTAAGCTTAAACTTTGCCGTGTTATAAGGCGGACGGGAGCCTGTTTTAGCGGATAAGTAGAGAAAATCTATCTCCAAATTTTACGTTAATATTTCTTTCAAATTCTTCGATTTCTATTTCACTGACTTGGAATTTCCTCTATTCTGCATCCAGGCGCCACACATGGCGCCATTTCCACGTCGAATACTTTAAAAAAAATTAAATAGCAGAATGTGTAAATTTATATAACATTAATTAGCAGTTTATAAGATAAAATGGAGGGATTTTTTTTTTTTTTTTTTTAAATATTTGTAATTCTTGTAAGCATTTAATACTGCAGTAAATTAACGTATTGATTTTATACGTAAGCGGAATTTTTCCTTTTTACATTTGTAAATATTTTGAATTGCAAATCAAAAATATACAATTCTAGACGTATGAGATGAACCTAAACAAATGAATGCATACAAATTCATATTTGACACGTCTTTGAGCTCAAGAAGAAAGTTGTCATTTCAGTTTTAAGTGGGAAAACTTGTCACTAAGCTTAAACTCAATTATACTTTCCCTTGTTTCGTGGTCACCTTCCCCACTTAAATTCCTCCTAGTTTTGTTATCTTTATTATTTTATTAGAACAAACTATTACAAGTCTAGAATCTCAATATAGGTTAAGGACATAAATCACTAAAAACGGAAACCAATATTTTCGAGGAGTAACATCCGTTCTTAAACACGAGTGTCTCTCTAAGTAACTATCCCCTTTCCCATCTCTCTTCTATTGCACACCGACCTGTATTTCAAAAATCTTTCGATGATACAGGCTTCTAATTTGGGAATTTTGTTCAATTTATAAACTCAAAATTCACGAATATGCAAACAAAATTTTGAGTATAAGTCTCTGGAAACTCAAATTTTGTTAATGCAGTAAAGTTACCTCAAAATGGCAAATAGGGATACATATTAAAGCCACGAAGCTTAAATTAGAGAAATCCAGTCTTGATAAATTGAAGTAGAGTTAACCCATTCACCAAACATACCCTCTATTGAATATAACTAACGAGCTTAGATGGACTTATTCTCATAAAATCAATGGGGAATGTTTAAATCCTTCACAAAAATTTTCAAAATAAACTGCATTTTACTATATCTCTCGCTCCCCCCTTTTACTTTTACTCTTTTAATTTTAAGCGGTAACATACTAACTTCAAAGGTCTGGCATGGTTAGGCGGGAATTAAAGAACATAAAAATTGCATGTAATGAATACAGAAAAAAAGAATAAGTAAAAAATAGACTGTGAAAAAACATACAAATTAAATAATAAAAAGGTCGAAGTTAAATACAAACATATATGTACACGCTGTTAAAGCTTTTGAGGAGTTTTTGATGGTTTTATGAGCAAATAGAAAACGTCATACGCGTACTTTTAGATTTAGCTCATGCTACTTAGAAAATAACTCAAAAGGCTTGAATAACACCACAAATTACAAGAATTAGTTCAGTTTAATTGCTAAAAATAGGAAGATAAATATATTATTAATTAGTTATTTAAATAAGGAGAGAAAATTTTTGTATTTGAATAAAAAAAGCTTGGGTTAGAGGCAGATTAAGAAAAATTCAAATTAAGTCAGTTTTTTGTGAAGGTATTTTTTTAAAAAAAATTTCCATAGAAAACACTATAATCAGCTATAAGCAGTTAAAATAAGCCTAAAAAAATGAGTAGTGAATATACTGACGACGGATTTGCGGAAAATGAATACGATAAATATATAGACTACGCAAATGTAGAGCAGTTGGAAGACTCAAACCAAGAGCAGTACTATGATTATGGCGCGGATGACCAGGATCAGTACCAAGAGCAGGAGCAAAGTAATTTAGAGGCAATCCGGACTCGTTTGGCAATGGCTTTGTCAAGTAAGAGTTCTTTTCTTCAAAGTGCAAAATCTTCATTTTCTCAGTTTGACGAAGAGAAAAGGGGTAAATTAAATTATACGGAAACTAAACGCTTGCTTGAGAGGTTGGCAATAAACTTGGAGCTTCCTCCAATAGATGATAAAATGCTTAAAGTAATATTTGCAAAATATGATGTTGGAAAAACAGGCTTTTTAAATTTTGAGCAATTTGCAAAATTCTTTTGGCACTTATTGAATAGTATAAGAGAAAAGTACTACCCAGAAAAGTCGATTTTGGTTACCCGCGACCAATTTGTTCGTAGAACTTCTTTAAAGAAAGCTGATGATATTGAAAGCATATTTAGTTTTGATAAGAAAATTGGAGAGGGTTCATTCGGAAAGGTTTTCTTAGTCAGAGAGAGATGTAGTGGATTAACAAGAGTATGCAAGATAATTGATAGATCTTTGTCTAATATGAGTTTAGAACAAATAGAAGCAGAAGTTGCAGTTTTGAAAAGTTTAGACCATCCAAACATTATTAAAATCTTCGAGGTATACGAAGACAAAGAACACATGTACATTATTATGGAAAATTGTGGAGGAGGGGAACTCTTCGAACGTATACATGAGGCAGTATCTAAAGGTTTCAGACTAAGTGAAAGATATGTAGCACACATAATGAGACAAATAATGGCAGCATTAGCCTATTTTCACTCTAGAAATATAGTACACAAAGACTTAAAGCCAGAAAATATCTTGATGCAAGAGAAATCACACCACTCTTCAATAAAAATTATTGATTTTGGATTAGCAGAAATCTTTAAATCTGTGGATGACCATAGTAATCATGCGGCTGGTACTGTTTTATATATGGCGCCAGAAGTATTTTTACGTGATATTACGACGGAATGTGATGTTTGGAGTGCAGGAGTTGTAATGTACTTTCTTTTAGCGGGGACACTTCCATTCACAGGAAGGAGTATAAAGGAAGTACGAAACAGTGTTTTGAATACCGAGCCAAAGTATGAAGAGGATTGCGTACATATTACTCCAGAAGGAATAGATTTACTACAATTAATGCTTCAAAAAGATCCAGCTTGTAGGCCAACAGCTAGAGAGGTACTTTCACATCCTTGGTTCAGG
Source organism: Cryptosporidium hominis TU502 (assembly GCF_000006425.1). Taxonomy (NCBI): domain Eukaryota; phylum Apicomplexa; class Conoidasida; order Eucoccidiorida; family Cryptosporidiidae; genus Cryptosporidium; species Cryptosporidium hominis. Next base: position 11,604 of record NW_667464.1, read on the forward strand.
TATTCAAAATCTAACAATGAACCGATTTGTATCAATAATAGGCTGCTTCATAATTTGAAGAATTATATGAAGCAAAATCAGCTCAAACATGCGTTAGTAAATATGATGGCACACCAATTAAACGTAACTGGACCCCAGATTAAGCAGATAACCAAGGCATTTAAGTCACTAGATCAGGATGGAAATGGTGTTCTTACTCCAGAGGAGCTTATTTCAGGGCTACAATCAGCTGGAGTTCCACAATGGGATATTAATCGAATTGTTCAGTCAATGGACGTCGATGATACAGGATTTATTAGCTATACCGAATTTTTGGCAGCATGCTATGAATGGAGGGACAGCGAACTTGGTGTTATAAGGGCAGCTTTCAATAAAATGGACATTGACGGCGATGGAAAGCTATCAGTGAATGAGTTTGAAAAGGTACTTTGTAGTGGTGACCAAAAGCTTCTTGTTCACAAAGATTGGGATAGTATTATTAAGGCTGCTGATACAAATGGCGATGGAGTTGTGGACTGGAACGAATTTTTGGATTACATGATTAACTAAGAATTTACCAGTTTACCTCTAAATGATCTTTCTTGTTTGTTTGTAAAAAAAACGTTTAGATTATAGGCACTTTTAGCAAAAGTATAAGTATTTGTTATTTCTTTAAATACGATTGGAATATCAATATCTACTTATTAATCAATTCTTAGAGTATTGCAGAATGAAGAAGGGAAAGAAAAGAGAATTTGAAATTTACAAAAATATTATGTAATACCTTAAGCATTCTTAATTCTTCGCTCCTTAACTTGAAGAGTAAGTTCATATTAAGCTTGTATCCTATTGATTCAAAACTTGTAATCTCATTTTCATCAAAAATCTAAATAAGGAGCTAAATACTAAATATTGTGTGTGCATGCATGCAAGTATGAATACATGTATTTTAGAAGCTTAATAACTTTTCAATTCTATTCGAAAATCTTTCTTAAACATCAAAAAACAAATTTAACATCAAAATGGCGGACATAACTATGAGAAGTATTATTGCCTTTTCTATTCAGAACAATTATTCAAAATGACAATTATAGGATTGATAAATTATGAAAATATGATTTTCCCTTTAATATCTGTCAGACCTGAATTTTGCATTGAATTGCCTAATGTGAATTGTAAAAAAATAATAAAATATTGGCGCCATAAGTTTATAGGAATTTTGTAATATTACTACTCTCTGAGTTGGAGCGCCCTTTTGTATATAAAAATTGTAAAGGCTGACAAGTCTGAATTTAAAATAGGAAAAAGTGGTTTAAAAGTTTAATATAAGAAGCGTAGCTGTAGATTTGTAAGTGGAAAGTTAGACTTCTTGCGGTTTTATGTTCTGGTAGCCTCATTAAATAAGCACATGGCTGATAGCTGCGGGATTATCAAGTGAACTAACTAGAGTATATAAGACTTTAATAATCTTTTTTTTTATGGTAATATTGGAATTATTATTTTACTAGGTAAGCATGGAAATTGAAGAAAAGTACGAAAGAGCAAGAAGAGCCACTCAGTTTGCAAAATGGTCGGATAATGCGGATACTCTAACAGGATTACCTATTTTAGATAACAAGAGAAAAGGGTGGCATATTCCTGCAAACAATGTAAATAAGAAGGCAAAACAGGATCTGGAAGGAAATAATACGGGGAAAAGTCAAGAAAATATGCAAATTCTTTCAAAAACTGAGTTGAGACGTTTAAAAGATCTAAAAAAAAAGGAAGCTGCTAAGTTAAAGAAAATTAAACAGAATAAAGTTAATGACAATGACGATAACTTTAATAATGAAATTGTTTCAATAAAAAGACCAAAAGATGTTGCAAAAATTTGTGATTTGGTAATGGCTGACCCAGAAAATAATATTGAATTGCTCACAGTACTTTTAGAGTATTGCGAAAAAAATTGGAATTCAAGTAATTTAAATAAGAGTACGGTGAATTTCCCGATTGAGCTTTGCATTATTTCTCTTGTGATAGTTGTGAAAGATCTTGTTCCTGGATATAAGATTTCAAGTCAAATAATTGGTTTAGAAGGTGCAGGTTCTGATGCTTCAAATGATAAAGTAAGTCTCAGAAAAGAAACTCAAAAAATACACTCTTTTGAGAGGAAAATTCTCAATATTTATAAGAGAACATGCCTTCTACTAAGGAAAATACTTGGATTTGGTGGTAAAAATAGTACAATCATCACTAGAAACAAATCTGCCATTTTAAGGTCAACGATGGATTTACTTGATGCGACGTATCACTTCAATCACCATACCATATTACTTAGAATGATTATATTATTTTTAATGTCAGGAAATGAAGAGGATCTTCAAACAAGATCTTGCCTTTCTTACTGTTGTGAAGGATTAACAAACATATTAACAAACGATGCATCTCTTGAAACAGGAGTTGAAGCAGTGAATATGATACATGAGACTTTATTTAACAGAAAGAGTAAGAAGAATGCCACAAATATGTTCACACTTTCAAAATGGATTCTTATACCTTTCACTAAATATGCTCCTTGGCATAGAATAGAGGAGTCAAGGAGTGAATTTAGGAGGATTTTTGGTCCAAACACCAACACCATTAGCAAGGAAATTATTGATGAGATCCAACAGACAAGTACAACTAGAGTAAAGGTTGAGATACTTATAGAAAGAGAGGAACAAATTTTAAAGCACCTTTTCACGTTTTACTCGAAAGTTTTACTTTTGGATCTGGATGAACTTGAACATGTTTATCTAGGAATATCTCAGTATAGTAATAGGATAAGCTTGAAGATAAGATCTGAGTTAATTGAAATTATAAAAGGAAAACTCTATAAGAGTGATAATCTAAAATGGAAAAGTTTCGTAATGGTACTTAAATGTTGCTTTTCTTTACTTCAAAGAGGAAACCAACTTAATGAGCAACAACTTGAAGATAATTCTTGGATTTTGAGATATCTTGTTTTAAGACTTGAGAAAGAACATTTAAAAATAAAGAATATTCTCAATTCTCCTAAGGAAGCTGATTCTAATTACTTGAAAGAGATGAGTATTTCCCTTCAGGATAAAGAGCTACCAACAGTCATTCTTAATACAAGCATTTTTTCGAGTTCTAATTCGAGTTATCTTTACCGTCTTATAATTGTTATCGCAGAAATTTCACTCGTATTGTGCAAATCTGGTGAAGTTGATTCGAGTATTTTCTTAATTAAGCTTTGTGGTCAAATAATTATCAAATTTCCGAAGCTTAGAGTTCTTTTAGATCCAGAAGGCATTCCATGTAATGACTTCCCAATTGATGCAAATTGTATATTATCTGCATGGCAATACCAAGAAGTCTCTTTATATTATATTTTTAACGAAATAATAGAGAATAATAATTCAAACGCAACACTTAAATTGGGTTGCAATATGCTTCTATCTGAATCTGCTGATAATACTGTTCGAAAAAATGCGGTTATTTCAATAAAGAGATATTTTGGTAGAAAAGAAACCTTCCCTGCTGGCGATGATGAGCCCTCAAAAAGCGCTATTGAAGAGCTCAAGCCATTATATTATATTTTGAAACTAGTTAATATGTAAATCAGTTTCTGCTTAATTATAATAATTTATCTAGTTTACTTCTTTCTATTAATTATTGACTTTTGTAGAAATGGTAATATATTATCAATATCTTCCTGAATATCTAGACATAAATCAATTGGATAGTCCCTTTCTATCCTATTTGATCTGTATAGCTCATAACTCAACATTTCATAAAAATTGTTTGGGTCAATCTTTTCTTTATAGATTCCCTAAAATTTTATTTTGTTAAATGTTTTTCGTTGTTGATTCAAGGGGCAATTTATTCAATGTATTTCCCTAGAATAATATTTTTAAACTTACATTTTCATTTCTGATTTTAACATATAATTTTTCATTGCTTGTATTTGCTTCAATTATATTTGAAATTTTGCTTTCCTGAATTGAAGGTTTGGAGTCTAATAGTTCATTTGACTTTCGCTCATTCTGAAAATACTCAATGCTCTCTTCATTGTTTTCATTCAGTTCTAAATTACTAACTTCTTGCATACCATTGAATTCACTGGTTTCATCCTCGAGCTCCTCATTTATTTCTTGCTGTATTGGTTGATCTTCCATTATTTTTGATTGCTACTTTGAACAAATCTAAATAATTCTATGGTTAGAAAAAAGAAGATTTTTAGGTTCACCCAAAAATAATGTGGATGATATTTTCAGTAATTGATTAATTTCAGATTGTTTTACAAGCTCATTAATAGAATAAATTTGAATGCTTTCAATTTCAACTATACTTCGACTCAAAATATTAACAGCGTCTCTTTCTCAGCTTCTTTTTAACGCATAAACGTAATTATGTCCACAAAGATTTTGCATGCGTTTTTCATTGCGTTTATACCGGTATTTACATGCGCGTTGGGGGGCGGGGAGGGGAAGGGAGGGGCTAGGAGTCATTTTAAATAACACGTCATTGCATTATAAAAATAAAAAGAAATTAGACAGAAATGGAAAGAACATAAAATTTGGCATACAAAATTTGACGGGCCATTGAAAAATAATTGTTAATTTTAAATGAGCAAATTTGAAGAAAGAGTGACAAAAGTCCTAATAGAAAAATGTGGAAAGTTACAAAGTTTAAGGCCATTAATATATGGAACAGCTGGATTCAGAATGAATTATGAGGAGAACCCACATAGAGTAGAACAAGTGGCCATGATTTGCACAATAATTGCTTGCCTAAGAAGTATTCTGGAACAAAAATGGGTAGGGGTTGTAATAACAGCATCGCATAATCCAATTCAAGATAATGGAGTGAAGATTGTGGATGTTACAGGAAGTATGCTGAACAAAGATTTTGAGCAAATTTGCTTTAATGTGGTAAACCATGATTATGCGAGCAATCCAGTGAGAGTATTGATGCGTTATTTCAAGGAGAAGTTGGCATTAGGAGATGATGACCTAAACAAAATAGAACTTTCAAAAGCAAAACTAATAGTAGGTTTCGATACTAGGCCATCATCAAAATATATTCTAGAGTCTATTGAGAGATTTACATCAGAATTCGGAATCTCGAGATTTTTAAACTTTGGATTTACGACTACTCCGCAGTTACATTTCATGGTAGCATTTGCAAATGGATTGATCATCGACAGAGTTCCAATTGTTATTAAAAAAACTATAATGTTCGAAAATCTCATTAAAGACTTGGAGAAATGTAGCAACCTAAATAAGAGTGAAATAGTCTCATCGTTCTTTGAGGTTTACTTTGCCTATCATGAATATTACTTTAAACAGTTAGTGAATTTGATACAAAATGATGATCACTCATTCCTTTTTACTCAAAATAGCCATCTTTTTTTTAAGGCAAAACCCAACAAAATTGAAAAGTACAAGATAAATGAAAATGGGATCTTGTTGGTAGATGTGGCGAATGGTGTAGGAAAATACCACGCTGATAGGGTTTCAAAGATACTATCTTATGCTGGTTTGAATCTAAAAATGATTAACTGCGATAATCCTGAAAAACTTAATGATGGCTGCGGAGCAGAACATATTCAAAAAAATACCCTCCCTCCTGTTGGATTCTATTCTTACCAAGATTATGATTCAGATAAAGTTGACTATGTTGCGGCTTTTGATGGGGATGCTGACAGATTGATATACTTTGTACCTAATCATTTTCATAAAAATGATAATTCTGAAATTTTTTTGATTGATGGAGATAGAATTTCAGCATGTTATGTTCTTGTGGTTGTTACCCTATTAAGTCAATCCATAAGAGAGATAACAGTTGAAACAGACACAATTCCCACTTTGAGTTTAGGTGTAATCCAAACAGCATATGCTAATGGAGCTAGTACCAAGTACCTAAATGATTTACTTAGTGCATTAAATCCAAAATATTTCAGATTTTCTATTAACTGTGTCCCAACTGGAGTTAAGCATCTCCACAGAAAAGCAGAAGAATATGACATTGCAGTATATTTCGAGGCAAATGGCCATGGGACTGTAATTCACAGAGAAGACAAGTTAAAATCATGGGTTGAAGAGATGTCAAAATTTGGGATAAATAATAATTCATGCAGATTATTAACTTATTTCCTGAATTTGTTCAATCCTGTAATTGGAGATGCAATCTCGGATATGCTTGCATTTGAAGTTGCAAGAAAATTTGTACAAGCCAGATTTGGCTGCAAATTTTCTATGCGCCTTTATGACGATCTTAATGTCATTCAAGATAAAGTCTATTTAAATAGATGCGACCTCGAGACTCTAATATGTGATAAAGAAACAGAGAAATTTCTGGTTGAACCAAAAGCAATACAGGAAAGCATTGATAATTATATCTCAAATTTGAACGATAATTATTCCAGAGCATTTATAAGACCATCAGGCACTGAGGAAGTTGCAAGGGTATATGTAGAATCACTAACATTAGAAAGAGCAAAAGATATTATGGGATTTATCAAGGATCTACTCATCAAGTACTTTTCTAGAGATTAAATTATTATATATAAGCCTCCGACAAAAAAGTATTTATATTAACATATAAATAATTAACTAAATATTAAATACAACAAGTTTTGACAATCTATTCTTTTATTATTTTTTTTCATTTGTCTTAATTTCGGTATTCAGAGTAGAAACACAACAAATTTCGTTTACTCTTGAGGCTCTTGTTGTACACTGCCCTGCTGTTGCATCATTTGCATCATATTTTGTTGGTTTAATGCAGCAGCCATGGATGCTTGCTGAGCCATTTGCTCTAAAGCTGCGACTGGATTTGGTAATGGCTCATTAGGGTCGTGAAGGTATTTTTGGAGAAGTTCTGGCTGATCATATAGACCAATTGGCACAGGTTTTTCAATTGTTCTCTTAACTGGAATTGGAATTGGAATGTCTTTATAGATCGCCTCAATCTTTGGACATAGTATATCTTGAATAATTTGCAATTCCATTGGAACAGGAACTGCTCTATCTATCAGAATAGGAACAGGAATAGCAGAGTAAAATGCAATAGGAACTTCTACTGGTTTTGGGACTTGACGATATTGCGTAACAATATCTAATTGTTTCTTTTCCACCGGACTTATTGGTCTTGATTGGTTTCTGCTTCTTGAAGTGACCTCCACTCTCTCAACCTCGATCAGCTTTTCCTGTACAACAACTTGGGGAACTTCAACAACTTTCTCAACAACTTTATATTTTGGAACTTCAACAATTTTCTCCTTAACGACTGGCTTCACTACATGTACCTCTCTTTCTTGAATCACCTCCTTTGTTTCATATCTGATCTTCTCTTGTACTACAGGGATATTCACAGCTGAATATTTTTCATGGAAATGCAATTCTGGCACTTCAACTATGTTACTTTCAACTTTATTAGATTGACGATCAGTTAATCCTGATTCTGAATCTCTATCGGTTTGTCCACCATTATTCTTCTTTGCTGGCATCTTTAATTCCTATTATCACTTATTATTTTCTAAATATATAATAATTACCTAATTCAATATAAAGTTGGAATTTTCCCCCTAATTATTTTTTTCTTCGCACACGATCTTTAATTCAAACCTTAAAACTTATTGTTTTGCTTTTCTCCTACTCAAATACCGCTAGTATTTTCTGATTTTCTATTAATCAGATTATCGCATTTATTATACTATTCAACTGATTATAATATACTTACATTATCATACATATATTACTTTACAATATATACGTACGCACATGCTATCACAGTTCTTCACGTCTCGTCTACAACAAAGTAAATTTATATTTTTCAATAATTATTGAAATATAAGTGATAAATCACAAATAAAGTGCAACATTGAATGTACAAAAAGTTATTGTTAGATTATTATAGCTATTAGTTTGAGAAATGAATTAATTGCGAACACAATAATTCTCCTTATTATTTATTTCTAAATTTTTAATATATCATTAAAGCAGGCAGATTATTTAAAATAGCGCCATCCCACATGCAACATTTTTGCATGGACAACTCTGGCATGCAATGGAGAAAATTTGATTCTCCGTTTGAATGTTGTTAATATTGCATTGAATAGTTAATGTTATTAACAATATAGCTCTTTGATAAGTTTTTAGCTCTATGTTACAGGTGCATGATTAAGAAACGTTAGTTTTAGAAACAAGAGAAAGCGGTCATAATTGATGGCACTCTCGTATAAGATTTGCAAATTTATCTTGCTGAAAGAACATCTACATTTCTAGAATTTCGAATTATGCTATTCTTGTATTATCCTCTGTCATAATGTTGTCTAGAAACGGGGAATCAAAGTTGCAATAATAGGAAAAAAAATTCAGAAGGATAAATAAAATACTAAACATTACATTTACACAATAATTCTAAGAATAACTAATGAATCAGGTAACAAATGTTTGTTATTAAACTCCAATAACAACTTTAGCTATTTCCGAAATAATTTTAAAGATCATATACAAGACATGGCGGTAAAGTGCTCTTTATTTAATTGTGAGATAATTGGGATCAAAAATTTAATAAAGCATGACGTAGAGTTTGTGTGCTATATGGAAATTCATTATGTCTATGTCTAATACATGTATTAAAAAAATAGCAGGAGAGAATAAGAGATATAAGAGGACAAGGGAAAAATAGAATTAAGATGAGTAATAGTGAGCGTTCAGGTCAGACCTCGGGACGTGAGCACCATGCTCGCTTTGCTGAAGATGAAGTTCAGGAGCAGCGATATGTGGTTCCATCGCTCCAAATCCCGGAAGAAAGCTCGACAAGTGGCGTAGCTGAGGGAGGAATACCTTTAGTTAAGTTGGTAGAAACTGTAGTACCAGATGTTGAAGTTAAGGAAGTAGTGAGAACAGTTCCACGTATAGTTCCTGAATATAGAGAGAAAGTTGTGGAGGTTCCAGTAATTAAGACAGTGGAAAAAATTATTGAGGATCCCGTTGTGAGGTATAACGTTAAATACGTTCCAAAAGAGGAGATTGTTGAGAAGGTTGTAACCAAACCTGTTGTGGAGTATAAAACAGTTGAGAAGATTGTAGAAAAGGTGACATATGTAGAGGAACCAGAAAAACCTTTTATTAACGCCCCTGAATCACTCCCAATTTTCCCACCAAACCCTATTGAAATTGATGAGAACACTGTTGTTAGCATCACAAGAGTTGCAGTAGGAGACGCTGTTCCATCTTTGATTGAACTTCCCGTGCCATACATGGTCCCAAAGCCCTTTGTTGTTCCAGTCCATGTTCCAGTTTTGGAATTCCGTGATCATTTTGTTCCAATTCCAGTAAGAAAGCGAGTAGTTCCAAAGTTTAAGATGACTGAGGAAGTATACGAGGTGGAATGTGTAAGAGAAGTTCCCTATTTTGTGTATGAAGATATTATCAAACCAGTACCTGTTGATGTTGAATTTGGAAAGAGAGAGAGAGAGATGGATGTTCACTTGATGAATCCCGCAGAATTATCACAGGCTGACTTCCATGCTATGTGGATGAGGGTTAATGCAGATTTATTAGAAGAAAGAAGAGTTTTAGTTGGCGAGATGGAAATTGATAGGATGATTACACCATACCGTGAGGCAATGGATGGTATTGACTCCAACCAGGAACCAAGCCTAGAACGTATGCAGAGCTTTGAAAGACAAATGAACTTGCAAAGACAATTGTGGGATCCTTTACCAATGTCTCCAGGAAATCCATTAATGATGACATATTTACAAAACCAATGGATTCTTACACCTACTATTCAAACTCAAGAAATGTATACTCAAGAATTCTTTATGCTACAACAACAGGCTGTATATAATTTGGTAACCGGTGCACCTCAGCAGGTTAACTTAGCACCACACCAAATCTCATTATGTGGATGTGAAGCTGCTGCTGGAGTTGTTGATATTGATTCACTTCCTTCTGGAGCTCAGAATCTAATTAGAGGACTTGAATCTAAAGAAGTTGTCAATGTTGACACATTAGGTCCAATGGATCAAACACCTATTGTCACTTATCCAGTTCAACAATGTATTCCAATGGCAGTCTTAGGCGCTGCTCCTCTAAGCATGCCAAAGGATATTATTCCAATAAAGCCTGAGGCTATTGAAGCATCGCATCACGATGGTTTCTCAATAACTTCAATGTGCTGCAATGCAAGTGAGAATCCAAAGGAAGAGGTAAATTCTGAAAGTTTGGAACAATAAGGCATTACAATGATTCCTTGCCTCAATTATTAAACCTCATGAATAGTAGAGAATCTTTATTATACGATGCTCTTGACTTTCTTTGTTTATATTAGAATGTTTACTTATCTCATTTTAATGAGGAAAAATAGAAGGGATAGAAAGAGACCAAGCTGTCGAAGTAGTGCTTAATATTCGCAAGATAAGAATATCTGAATTTACGTTGTATGCACAAATGCAATAATATTGATCTCACTATAGTGGTGCGGTTATTACTATTCTGTTGTAATTATATTAAGAAACGATAAAATTTTTCTCACCATCTTATAAGGAAGGTATTATTATTATATTATTTTTTTCAACTTAAGAATGAAAAGTATAATGAAAAAATCAAAAAAGGATTTCTAATTTACGGGAAAGGCAATGCTTAAGATACAAGGAAAATTTGGCAAGAGATATTGCAGGAAGGGAAAAGAGAGGATGGATGACCTTTTATTTATTATGTATTCCCGGAATACATAATACTACCTTTAATCTAAAGTTTAGGTTTTTCACTTATTTCTAGAATTCTACTAAGATCTATTTGCATGTTTTGACTCGTTGTTATTCAAAGTTTCTGTTACCATTTCAGTATTTCGCTATTAAAACTTTCTATTAAGTTTAATACGTAATTTTTAATAATTGTTGCATCATCAATTCTACGTTAAAATAGGTACTAAAAAAAAAAACTAAACTTACTTTGGACGTACCGCCAAATCAATTTACCTCTGAAAATTAATCAAAGATTGTGAGAACCCCACAGAGTTCAACAAGTGAATTAATTGCAGTAAAACAGCTTGAAGAGAATGAACTTTGATCCTTTGTTTTTATTTAAGATACTCGGTTGTTGTAGGGTAAGTAAGTTAAGTAGAACTTCCAAAATAGTTGGGTAGTTGAAATTCAAGGATCTATTACTAATGAATAAAAAAATTTTAGGATCCTCCGGTTGAAGTTGCACAGCCTTCATGGTGGGAAGAAATAAGAGTAGAAAAGAATAGTAGACCAAATTATCAGTAGGAGGAAAGTTTTGATGTTAATAGTTTAATAATTTGAAAGGTTAATTTTAAACTAAAAGTTTTTTTTTTCGGTTTATTCTACTCAACACATTAATAAAGCAACTTTTATTTATTTTCTAAATAATGTATATAACTCGTTTGTATGCGTATCTAACTGAGTTTCTATATATATTTTGTAGTATTTATTATTAATCAAATTTTATAATTTTGAGCAGGCTTGAAGATAATCTAGTAATGTAAAGAACAACAGATAAACAAAAGATCATGTATAGCTGTAAGCACCAAAAATATTCCTAATTTTTTTAAAGTGATTTTTACTATAGTTTTTGGTTAATGATTTAAATAATTGGCTCACACAGATAATGCATGCGAATAACAATTATCATTAGTAAGATGGAGTAATTCATTATAAAAGACCAAATCCAAAATAGGATTAACTATTTGTAAGTTTACTGATAAGTCACGAAAAAATATTGTCGTCGTCTTTAATAACTTGTATGCTTATATTTAATATTAAAAAAAATTAAAAAAAAAAAGATGAATTCTTTATGAAGAAAATGTAAGAACTAGAAACTAAAGCTATCAGAATCCATTATAATCGGCTCCAAAATATACTTTTGAGAGGAAAATTAACTAAAAAAAAATTGTATAATTTTTTACCCATCGCGAAATCCCATACAAACATCATATCGAGCAGTGTTGGCGCCTTAGCTTCTCGACAAGAGGCAAGACGTTAAAATCATTAATTGCAAGTAACGGTATAATTTTAGATTACAGATCATTAGAAAAAAGTAGAAAAAGATTATCAAGAGAGATTGTAATGATAATTAGCCTGCAAATATATCATTATATGAAGAGGTAAAATTCAAGCTTTTAGTGAGTATAAAGTGGTTAAGTACTATAATTAAATCTTTGTGATGCAAAAGTTATAAAGATCAAGGTAACAGAATAGAAAAAAAGTATCGAAAAAGTGAGTCAAAGTTTCAGCAAATTGATAAGGTGAGTTGAGCAGATTTCTGGTATCTGGTTGGAGTGAGGAAGTTGTTTCTAAGGGCTTCTTTTTCAGTCAGTAGCAACAAAAAAAGAAAGGTCACGAATGAAAGTAAAATGCACTGATAATTAGACGGGGAAATTAAGGAATATATAAAACAAAGCAGTGCATATCAGAAATTAATAAAAATAATTTGGCTTTGGCCAATTAACTATCACTTATTTAATAGAGTATATTAGTTATTCAAGACGTTAAAAGAATTAATCCAAATGTCATTCAGCACAAATCTAATATCCAAAGAGCCAATTCCCGAGATGAGTAATGTCAAAGCTTCAGATTTGGCGCAAGATCCTATGCTGATCTACTCAACAACTGGCAAGCTGGCATCTCAGAATGTTCCTGATAGTCCTCCTACTATGTTTATTAGTGCGAATTCGTCACCAGGATGCAATATAGTAAATGAAAGAGATGACGCATATTCAAACTTGAGTAACTTTTATTCAATATTTTCAAGAATTACTGAGATGAAGAATAAAGAAATGGCTTCAAATAGTTATTTCCCAAATGGAGGATCAACTTCTAATAATACAGGATTAGGAGCTGGATTTTCTTCATGTAGCCCAGCAACAGGTGCTCAACTGCTTCCTCCAAGCTTAGTTAATAACTCTCAGAGTAATAACTCGAATAGTTTTAATTCACTCAGTGTAGATGAAGGGAGTTTAAAATCGAAAGTAGATTCTTCAAATAGCTTATTTCCTTATCCTGGATCTCAGATAGAGTGGAATAACACTATGAATGCTTACTATCAACAGTTAGCATTATACAATCAAATGGCCATGGCTATGTATTCTCCAATTTTAGCCGGTGGATACGGAATAGCAGGTACAACAACAGGATGTTTTAATCCATTACTTAGACAAATGTATCTTGGTTGGCAAGGTAATAATAGTGCATTAACTGGACAGGGATCTAGGCCGGGATCTGGAACTGGAATTGGAATTGGAATTGGAATTGGAACTGGAATTGGAACTGGGACTGGAACTGGATCTGGGACTGGAACTGGAACTCTAACTGGATCTGGAACTGGAACTGGATCCACACTTATGCCTTTTAACCTGTTTGAGTTACAAAATGGAGGATCTCAGGCTCCAAATATGGTATCATTGGCATCACTATCTCAAATTCCGTGTAATGGGGGGGCTTTAGGTGCTAATTTGACTCCTACAGCCAATATTATTGGAGGCTCAGAAAGCCGATTAAATATACCATCTGTCAATCTTACGGGTGGAGTGAGCAGTAGTAGTATTTCAGTGAATAGCTCCCCAATTCACTCTTCCCAGACAATTCCTTCAATTCTTTCGCCTATTAGTAAATCACAATCTTCAAATTCTAGAAAGTCACTCAATAATTTTGATGGAGGATTCGAGATCTCCAACACACTAGGGGATTGGGTATCTAAAATAGGTCTCAGACAAGAAAGTAGAAAGGCTGAAAAGTCTAGAAAATCCATTAAATCAAATATTGGAGGAAGAAGAAAAATTGACAAGAGCTCTGCTATTTGTATTGTTTGTGGAACTACTCAAACTTCACAGTGGAGATTCCTTAATTTGGGAGAACTATATTCAAGCAATAAAGACGAACATTCGATATCTCTAAAGCAGGAATCTAACCATGCGTTCAACGCTCAGTCAGATCAGATCTCGTCTACACCTGAAACAAGCCCATCAAGTAATATTCAACCCACTACATATGTTGAAAAACAAATTTGCTGTAATGCATGTTATATGAAGTATGATAGAAACCGCCCAAGATATAGAAATGGTAAGAAGGTTCCTCCGCCTCTACCTCCGTACTTATATTCCCAGAATCAATGTATAACTGCCTCCAAGCCCAAAGTGGCTGATAATCACTCTAAATATAAACAAGAGGCATCATATACACAGTCTGAATGACATAATGGCATTATCAGACTAGATTTTATTTCTACTCAGATAAAATTATTATCCCTCCAAATTTATTATATTTAAAGGTTAATATTATATTATGTAAAATATTTCTTTTTTTATCTTCCTATCTTACAGAAATTTTTCTTAGTGTGATTTGTAACTAAATTAGTTATCAAATAGTTGGAAGAAAGAGTGCTAAACTCATTAATATTTGAACTAGCAATAAATGTTTCCTTATTTAATCATTTTAACTTATAATAGTTTTCCCCATATCAAATCTCTGCTTTACCGGTGCGTGAAACAAATGCATGCAATTTACGCAGTAACGCTAAATAGGGAATCTAGCATGTTAAGGAGATATGCTTTTAAAAAATAGGAAAGTTTACAGTTAAATTTTACTAATATTAATTTATTTGAAATATCACTAACTCATACTAGACAAAGCAAAAGAGTTCCTTTCTATCTTTGAAAAAAAAGCGTTCATTTAACTCTAATCTAGCTCCACCTAATTCTAATAAATGTAATTAGAAAAGTTCAATTTGAAGAAATCTCTCTAATTATCTTTCATCTCTGACTCTTGCGAGATTTCTGAGGTTTCTCCAGCCCCCTGAGCTCCGTTGTTATCTCCCTCCATCTGTACATCACCATTGTTTCCTGGTTCTGCACATGGCTTAGAATCGTCCATCTTTTCACCTCCATTGTTTGTCGGTTCAGTTACCTTCGGGATTGGAATTAAATTATCGTTGCAATATTTCTTGGCTTCATCGCACATTTGCCTTAGAGAGTCTAAAGAAACAATCAGGTTTTCAAACTTGTTTCTATCTTCAAAATTCTTTCTGATAGCTTCACTAAATTCCTGATATCTTTGATTCAAACCATCCATTACTTGCTGTTTGCTTTCTGGAGTAAATTCCATGTCCACATTTGTGCATACCTTCTGGAAATGCTCAAACATTGAATTCATATAGGATTGAATCTCCTCTAATTGAAGAGACTCTTGGTATCTCATCTCAATTGGGTCTCCATATACTTTAAGTTCCTCTAGTTTCTTTTCAAAGATCTCTTTTGTGCTTTCATAGTTATCATAGATCCAGTTCTCTGCCTGTGCCAAGAACCCTAAGAAGTTCTCAATTGATTGCTTCTCTGCATATTGATTTAAATTGCCTCCAGGTGAGATTTTAGAGCGCATATCAAATACATATGACTCTAATTCATTCAGTTTTTCACGTGTTAAATGAATCAATAAGTCTTCTGTACTCATACGGGCTTCTCCATCCTTGAACTTAGCCTTTGACTCCTCGCTCAAATATCCTTGTAATTCACCAATCTGTTTGAATGGTACATTAGTCCTTTTAATCCTTGTCTTCATTGTAGGCTGGGGAACAGCTGGCTGTTCTTCAGGTTTAGACTCATTTGATTGCGCGTCATTAGAGTTGGAGTCTTCAGGATTTCCTGATGCTGGAGTTGGTGTGGGAGCACTCTCCATTACTACTTCCTCTTTAATCTGTTCAACTTTTTCCAGACAGACAATTCCATTCTTATCTAGTCTAATGTAAAGCTTGACTTTCGAATCTTGTTGAGGAGGGAGATCAACAAGGTATCTTCCAAGATCAAGATTATTTGTGTGTGAATTTGGTGCATATCTAAGTGCAATCTCAAATGGTTCAGTTTTGGAAAATGTGGAATTCTTTAAAACATTCAAGTCGCTTCCAAGTGAAAAGAGAGTTGCTGATTTGAAATCTGAGGATCCAGCAGAGTTTTGCCAGAACAAAAGAACTTCATAAGCGAATCTTTCAGTCATATTGAATTCTCGTACTTTGATAACTGGAGATAACATAGCAGCTTGAAGAGCACAGCCTCTTGCAACCGTTTCATCAGCATTTAAAGTCTTACAAAGCTCCTTATCATTAAAGGCTGCCCCAATTGCGCGTTGAACCCATGGGATTCTACTACAACCACCGATTATCTCAATTGAAGAGATATCTTCAATCTTAATTCCAGCTTGCTTTAGTGCAGAATCAACCATGTTGTTAATATATCCGCTTATATTAGAGCAAAGCTCTTCGAATGTTTTTCTCTCAATCATCATGCTAATATCGTTTTCACCGTCGACACATTCTGTTACGAAGGCTGCCTCCTGGTTAGCACTTAGAATCTTCTTGCATTTTGTCGCAGAATCCTCTAATTTTAACCTAGCTTTTGGGTCTTTTAATAGGTCAGTCTTATACTTCTGGTTAAAGTCTCTAGCAGCAAATTCCATAATAGCGTAGTCCATTAAACGCCCACTAATTCTGTTCTCATAAACTGTTGCAAGAATGTCGAACTTGCCTTTAGTAAATCTCACAATGGAAACGAAAAAGTATCCCGCCCCACAACTTATGAAGGCTACAACAACATTTTCATTTTCTGCAAAATTGTTAGATCTGAATATGCCATAATCAAGAGCAACTGCACTTTCCTCGTTCATAAGTCTCAAACAATTGATCCCTGCAATATGTAAAGCATCTAATACATTTTGTCTAGCAACGTTATCATAATATCCTGGAATACTAATAACCAAATCTCTAACAGATTGGCCTGTACTCTTTTCAGTGTTTTCCTTTAGACGCTTGAGAAAAGATGCATAAACACTAGTCAAGGAAACCACTTGTTGATTGCCCTTATAGTTTACCCTGAACCCAATGTTACCGTTTTCGCATGTTGTGATTTCCGCCAATGAATACAGTTTCTCCGTCTCTACCACGTTATTTGGGAGCATACCAATCAAGGGTTTCATATACCTACAAGTGTTTCTGTAGTTTGATTTCATTTTTGTCAAAGCCGGCTCGCCAATTAAACGTTCAGTGTCAGTATAACCAACCAATATTGGAGTCGTTCTTTCTGAGAGTTCATTTCTCACAATGGTTACAGCCCCTCTATTAATTGTTGCAACCACTGCATTTATAGTTCCTATGTCAAGACCTATAACTGACATTTCTCGAAATTTAACGTTTCTGTGTTCTTTTTTTACTTTCTATTAAATTTGACTCACTCTAGTTAATTTTAAATTGTTCCCATTTTACCGCACTTATGAGACACCAATTCATTATTCAGTTATTTTTACCGGTACCTTTTGCTTGGTATTTTAATGGTTTACCCCTCCCTACTGCATGAAAAAGTTTAAAAGCTCTTTATTTGCAACTGGAAGTTAGTTTCTCATCAAAAATTAACTTTCGAATCCTACCTAAGATCTTTACTTGTGGACTTGCTAATTTCTACTGCAGAATCTGCATAATACCTTTGCTACAATATCCCCCACTTCTATCCAAGTATGTCTACACACACATGTTCCTCTACTGAATATAATTAATATAATTCTAATTAGTGGTACGCATTGAAAGCTTAACTATTATTTTTCATTGCAACCAAATCGGTTGATTATTTCTTGACCTTTCTCTCTTTTAAAAGGTCCCCCCTGTTTATTGTAACTTGTTGGCGCCTCGTTTTGGCGGTAAACTATTAGTTAAATTCTTTTTGAAGTACCCTATTTATAAAAAAACTTTGACGCTTTGTCCTTTATTTACTATTTGGTATGAAGGGCAAGAAGCCAACTTGATAAAATAATAGGCGTGGTTTTTGCAGTATAACATGTTTAACTTAAGCAAAGAATCAAAAGGTATGTGTGTGTTGAATATAATTTGTGACTAATCTTAACAAATCCAGAATCACCAACGGAAATATTAAAAAAGGAGTTGATTTTTAAAATACGTTTCTTAACAGGTAAGATATAAATTTTTAAACCCTAAAACTAAAATTTATCAAAGTTGAATTTTTTGAATTTATTGCAGTTGCATGGGCAGGATTTAAAATTCTTCCATTTATTGTCAGAAGGTTCAATGACTAGATCTTATTAGATAGTTTCAAATAAATTAGATATTCTCGGTACATTAGAGTTATAGAATTTCATAATATCTTTGAAGTATTTACGGAATGTTTAAAGGTATCTATTTAAATTACATTGTAATAATATAATTCAAAATTCGAAAAAAATATTGACTAATTAATTAGAATTTATATAATAGTTAATTGTACTATAGCTCTTGTTGAAGTTAGCCCTGCTAAATATTTACTAGAGCTAATTAAAGAATTGTTGAGAAAAGCCAATTAGTCTAATTCATCATAGTTTTCCTCTCATGAATGTTATATGCCATAAGTTTTTCAATCAAGTCTGCATGTGTAAGAATCATTCTTCTACAACAGTACCTTCTTAATCCTAGCTTATCAAGAGCTTCTCTAAAATGATTAAAGGAATAAGAGTTATAGTCAATATAAATTAATGAATAAACTTTTTATTCAACTTACCCTTCAGGAACATTATTCTGTAGTAAAACCAGCCATGGCTGCCACAAATTACCAATAACTTTTCCGCATGTGAAACATCTAACTGGAATGATCATACTGAAGCTGTTTCCAAACAAGTGAAATATTTACCACTTCCTGAGAATAAATTATTAGAATAATTTATTTGATTTATTTGAAAGTTTTTTTTTCTTTGGACAATAACTGCCGCTGAATGGCGGCAACCCAAGTATTATCAATTAACAGTCAAAATTAACATTTAAGAGAAGGGGTTATCAAAAAAAAAACCTTCAAATTGCATTGTTCTGGATCAGAAATATTTGCAAAGATGTCTGAGTCTTCTATAAACCCAAATTCATATTTGAATGGCTCATCTTCTGAGTATATTTATGAAGGAAAAGTTAAAATCCACAAAACTAACGATGATATATTTTACAATCCTGCTCAAGTATTTAATAGAGACATTTCTTTAATTGTAATAAAGTCATTTTTGGCTTTAAGACGAAAGAATTTGAGCGAAAAATACTTTAAAAGACTCAACTTTGCCATTAAAGGTGAAGGTGATAAAAATGATGAACAAAGCAACTTTACTTCTAATGATCTAAATGGTAATACTAGCATAGTATCAAAGGAAGATGGTAGTTCCGGATTCTCTGTTACTGTCTTAGAACCACTTGGTGCATCTGGTCTCAGATCTATAAGATATATTAAAGAGCTCCCACATGAAATAGACCATGTAGTATGTGGTGATATCGACCCAGTAGCTGTTGAACGTATGCAACAAAATTTTGAATTGAATTCCATTCCTCGAGAAAACTACACCTGTATCTGCGCAGATGCCAGAAAGCTTCTCTCTCTTTCAACTCCAAGCCTAATTAAACAAGTTAAGTCATCTAATCAGTTTTCCATTGAAAGCATTATAAGTTCTCTTCTTGGAGGTGGGAAAAAAGTCTCGAATTCTTCTAACTCATCTAATTCTGGATTCACTATAGTTGATATTGATCCATATGGAACTTGCGCGCCATTCATTGATGGGACAGTGCATGCATGTGAAGAAGATGGACTTGCATGTTTTACAGCTACTGATATGCCGGTACTATGTGGAAATGTTCCTGAGGTTACATTTTACAAGTATGGAGGAAATGCATTGAAAAAGAGTTATGGGCACGAAATGTCATTGAGATTATTATTAAATACAATTATTACTACTGCAGCAAAATACCAAAAAAGTATAATCCCACTATTAAGTATTAGCGTTGATTTTTATGTCAGAGTATTCGTTAAGGTTAAAACAAGTGCAATTCGTTGTAAAGATACTTCAACTACAACTGGACTTTTACTTCAATGCACAAACTGCCCCGAGCTTTCACATTGTTAACTTTGGAGAAAAAGTATATAATTCTAAAAAAAGATTGAGAGAAACAAAGAAAAATCTGGAAGGAAATAAATCTGAAAATTGTGTGGATAACTTGGATTATGAAGAGAAAAAATTGCATAGCAATACATCGGCAAAAAAAGATTCCGGAGTAAATAGCCTCAAGGATTATAATAAACTAAAGTATAAAGCAGGCCAACTCAATCTAAATTTATATGAAGGTAGCCCTGGAGATTTAAAATGCAAAGAATGCTTCTCTGGGAAATATTGTATAGGTGGCCCAATATATACAGGAAAGCTTTATGATGACGATTTTGTAGAAGAGATGTTAAGTGAGTGCAAAAGAATAGAAGAATTTTCTATTAGTAATTGCAACCAATTGGATAGTAATACTGAGAATGTAAATATTGATTATTGTACATTGGATGGAATAACAATGAATAAAAAAATTAAGGGTTTGTTAACTGCAATAAAGGATGAGCTTAAAGATTGTGTATTGCATTATCATATTCCTTCTCTTTGTAACTTTCTAGGTATTGAAATGATCAGGCCACTGCTGTTTCACTCTGCGCTCAGGCATTTGGGATATAAATCCTCCCACTTTCACAGGGATCCACTTTCCCTTAAAACGAATGCCCCAAACAAGGTTGTAATGGATATCTTGAGATCTTGGGCAACTTTAAACCCATCAAAAAATAAAAAAAATAATAATTTTTTGGATGTTCAAGTAACTACTGAAAACATTAAATTTGACATCCATCCTGATGTATTGTTGGAATCTAAAGCAAACTATGGGCCTAGATGGCTTCCCAACCCTGAGGCAAATTGGGGTCCAATATCAAGGCCAAAAAACTCTGGGCAGCATTAATCATAAATAATCGATTTATTTATCCCTGTATCTTAAGTAATTTAATTCTCATATAGGCATTAAGTTATCTTTAGTTCTATTCATATTTATCCATTCTCTGATTCCATACCTACTTGCCAAATATGGCCTAACATCATTTAGCAATTGTATTCTATTTAATAGTACAAGCAATCTAAGCAACTCATTATCTTTGCAGCATCCATACCAGCTATCGACAGGAATTGCATTGTCTAATTGTAGCGTATTGCTTATCAAAGAATTGTCTACTAGAACTGTTCTTTTTAGATTTGCGCCTTGAATTATTCTCAAATCCTTCATGTAACCTTTATTATATACAGTACAATGTTCTCTAAATAACTTATATTTAATGAGATCTTGAGTTGGGTCGATTGAGTTAATTACTTGCTCCGCATATTCTCTAGTACTTGCAGTAAAAACGCAAATGCTTCCCAACTTTGAAGCATTTTGAAGGAAAAATTTAAGAAATGGCCTATAGTATACAAACCAGGGTGTAGAATATGTAGCAATTTTGACTAATAAATCAGGCTTAACTCCTTTAAGCATTTCGTTTGTACAGTGAACTAAGGTCTCATCCATATCCAATACAATAAATAAACCCGAACTGACTTCTTGCTCCTTGATTGTTTTCAACAATGGAAGATTACCTGTTTTCAATGGAGACTTATTATTTTGTATATCATTAACTTTGAATGGACTATTAATAGTTGGCGATTCACCATTTAATAATTTAGATGGAAACTTTGTGCAACAAATATACTCAATAGCCATTGACATTGACTGAGATAAAACTCTTGGTCTTCCGCTTACAATATTTTCCATTGCCACGTGGAATGTAAATCCAATACTATTGTTTTTAAAAGGTTTAGAAATCAAAAAACAATAGTTCAAAAGGTTTTCGTCATCTCTAAAAGACCCAGGCTTAATATTTAATTTAAGATGTCTCATAATCTCCATAAAATCATCAAATCTTTTTAACAGACTCATTTCTAGAGCACTAGCTTCCATATTTTCGCTTTCGATAGTACTCTGAGAATTTTGAGAGAAATCTCTGCCAAGAGAATTTAAATCTTTTTCTTCTAGAGTATTATCTTCTTTCCTTTCGGCTATGAGTCTCTCGTTTAGCTTTGATTTTAGTGGTAGCTCTTCCTGAATTTCCTCATTTGCAAATGTACGAAGCCTTTTCATCCTATATTTGAATGTAACCATTTAATTAAATCTCAGCCACTGGCTTTATAGTAATTTTATTTGCCAATTTTCCTATTTTTAAAACTTAAACCCTAAAATCTAAATCTTATTATTCTTTTCTACTTATTTTTCACACGACAAACTAATAAATTATTTTATATGGTAAAAAAAAACTCCTTTCTTTTAGTAATGCAAATTAGCACAAACCCTAATAAACTTTTCACAAAAAAAACGTAATGATAGTTGGAATTAATACTAAGGAAAGATGTTTATTTTTCACAGTAGCCCTAACCTTATTATCTGTTACTTCCTTTGGTAGAATATTTGCCCACATTTTATTTTACATAATTATTTCTAGAATTAAATTGGAAACTTCAAATTAAATAAACTAGTCAGATTAATAAAGTAACAATGTTTAATTGCAAATTAGGGTAAATTTAACAACAAACAGAATGCTAATTTTTTTTTTAATTGATCACTAGAATGCAAAATCGTCTTATTAAAAACTGTAATCACTTTTAAAAGATCTGCAATACCTTCTATTCTTAGCTTCTATATATAACATATAACTCTCTAAATACGTACGTGGCTCATCTAGGTGGCGAGAACCATAAAACATTACATTTTATATTATTTGAATTTAGTAATTTAATAATACATGATGCAATCGAACTTATTGGCGCCACATGCACGTGAGGTACCGCCGACCTAGAGACATGTACGTGCAGTGACTGAGTCATATAAGACTAAAGTAATTTTTCATTTTCAAATAAAGTCAAACTTAAAGTAGGTGGAGTAGTCGATATAGCGAGCATTGCAAAGGATAAAGATTTGTATTTAAGTTGGTAGAGATATTAATTTAACATTTTGGTAAGCTCGCACACTTAACTACTTCTAAATGGACAATCCCAGAAATATTAAAAACGGCTAGCATATGAATTTGAGGCTAGTCTATTTTCTGTTTTTATTCTGCAGTATTGTGCTAGGATCTGATCTAAATGAAACCTTCCAAGAAGAAATAAAAAAAAATTTGAAAAGGCAGCAGGTGGTTAAGAGACAGGTTGCATTTGAGAGATTAAAATTGATCCACGAGATTGATCTAGCGATTTGTAAAAGCGAACAATTTAATTTCATTAAGTGCAAATATGATGACTCTGGCGTGCTTAAAAGCTTTGGAGGAATGTTCGGAGTTGGGGTAGCTGCAACTTTATACCCAATGAATTCAAATTTTAGGATTTATAAGAATTGTAGCTTAAATCCAGATTTAACATACCAATGCTATGAAAAAGATCTAATTAAAGATGTGGATGCTATTAATGTCTTTATTAAACGTGAAAATAGCAAGCTAAGTACCCAATATAAGTATGCATATTTAGATAGACTTCCTATACTTCTTCCAAATAAGAGCAGTTCTGAATTCAACATTGGTTTTTTAATGGAGAAGTATATGACCACATATATATCTGGTAGAAAAGTTTTAAACAACTTTATTAGTCCAAATGTTTACACAGTTACAAGCAAATGGGGTACTCCAATTCATGAATTTGATCGTTATATATTTATGCAATATTTAGAAGGTGTGACTTTAAGCGAAGTTCTGAAGAGGCTCAGACAAAGTGAAATTTTTCATATGAAAAACAGCTTTAGAAAAGTTTTAAGAGCATATAGTAATTTAGTTGCAGCTCGAAATAGCCAATATAAAAACAATGAAGCTATAAAGAGAAGAGAAATGTTGTTAAGAATTAGTATTAATAATTCTGCTGGCGAAATTCTCGGAAGATTTAGATATAGGCTTTCTTTGTTAGATCATACCTTGAACTTCTTACAAAGAATTTGGGAGCAAAATATATACCATTGCGATTTGTGTCATCCAAATATTATGATTTTGGAAGAATATTTGTCAGATCCTCTCGAAATTACGAAAATTATTAAAGATGGGCAAGGATTCTTAATCGATGATGATGAATATATTAATTTGATGGAAGTTAATAGTCTTCCCCTTGAAATTACTAAAAGACTGAACGAAAAAATGGAACAATCAAACCACATAAACAAAATAAATATGTCAAATTCCAATTATGAAAGCTCTGATAATAAATTACAAGGGAGCACTCATGAATGTAATACAAATAAAGCATCAACTTCTTTTGATGACTCTTTTTACGATAACAAATTTCCATGTAAACAAATTTTGAATTCAGATACATCAACCAGCGCCTCTAGTGATGGAATCAATATCGATGCTTCTAAGAATTCTGGTTATGGTGCTGAACAAGCTACCTCCAAGAATAAACAAGGTCTAAGAGTGATTCGATTTAAGCTTGAAAACTTTCGTATGATAGATTTCTCTTTCAGCTTAGATATGACCAAAGAAATTAATAGTAGAAAAGGGGTAGATAAGTATCTGATCGACACTCCTTGTCGTATTTATAGACCAGATAGAAGAGAAGATATCATTGAACTAAGAAGATTGGTTGATGAGGCTGCCTATTTTGCCTCAAAAAGCGAAATGAATGTCTTAGCTGATACGTGGAGCACTGTAATAGAGGAATTAATTAATGAAAACAGTAGTATATCTGACCATGTTGATAATTTTCTTACATTTGATAAATCTGTTGCAACACAAGCAAAACAATTCTTGACAGCAATTCAGGTACTTCAAAGATTTTTCAAAGAGTTAAGAAACAATATATATGGTCCTGAGTGGAGCAGTTGTTGGGATAATTTGAATGAATGGAAAAGATTAAAGCTTGTGCATAAATACAATCAAATGGAAAGGGAGCATCTTAAACTACAATCTTCATGCACAATTAAAGATATGACTATTGCTATTCATAAAGCCAGAGAACAACTTCATCATCACGTTGCGAGATTTAAACAAGGACTTTTTGGTAGTACTTTACTTGATGCAACTTCTACAATGGCTCAATATTATTCAGTTTCTGTTGCTCCACAATATATTGAATCTAAGTTGAAAGAAATGATCGATTTGGGTTTATATAAATTAAGTTAATAGACCCATTTTATATGTTTAACACTAAGGTTTTCATTCTCCAAATTAAGCTTCTATCTAAATTAATGTTTAAGATATAATTTTCTATATATTACAGTCAATATAGTTGAAATGCTTTATTTTACACCCAACTATTCCTGCTAATTGTTGGTTTTCTAATCAATGAAAGGGTTTTATTTTGATCGAATGTCCTTTTGTTCCTAAGTATCTACATTTATATTATTTCGGACCTATAATAGTACAACTTAATATTTCTTATTAGTTAAGTTTCTCCTTAGAAATGTTCTCCTGGATACAGGACCAACAAAATGCTGGCTTAGATACGTCTCCAAAGTCTAGGACGATAACCCTTACACTACACACTGACTCCTAGCCAACCCTTGCTCTAGCACGCTAGGACCTGACAAGACTGTACAAAGGGTATAAACGGAGAAAACAATTGATTCGCAGAATACGAAGACATTGGCAATTATACAGGGAAAGGATGAAACAAAATTCCAATGGGACTTGCAATTTTGAGAAATCCTTCAATGGTTGAAAAGGCGATTAAAAAATATTCTAAACCCCAAAATTCTCAACAAATATTCGAATAAAAAGTCCGTAGAAAACGGTTGACACAAAGATTCACTCGAATGAAATTAAATACTCCACCTCACAAAAATTAATTATTACTACCCTCACCCACATCAGTACTTACCCACTATCACTTAGCCACATTTAGCCCCCACATTTTCTCTATTAATATTCAACAAAAATAAAAATAAATATAATCAAATTTAGGCGGGGTTCATGTGGAAGCGTGGATAGTAATTAAATAGTGTGGAGATATAGTAAAATAATGCTTGAAAGTACAAGTGTGGAGTTTTGGCAATAAACTGAGGATAAAAGGAAATTAAAAAAATCACTTGCCTGCATTTTGTGTCGACAAGGTCCCTGAGAAAGCGAAGACAATAGAGCAAATAAAGTATTATTAAAAATGGCTAGAACTAAGCAAACTGCACGTAAATCAACTGGTGGTAAGGCACCACGTAAGCAATTGGCATCAAAGGGTGCAAGAAAGTCAGCACCAGTAACTGGTGGCGTAAAGAAGCCACGTAGATACAGACCAGGAACTGTTGCCCTTCGTGAAATTAGAAGATACCAGAGATCTACTGAGCTTTTGATTAGAAAGTTACCATTCCAGAGATTGGTTCGTGAAATTGCCCAAGATTTCAAGACCGATTTAAGATTCCAATCATCAGCTGTTATGGCTTTACAGGAAGCTGCTGAGGCTTACCTCGTTGGTCTCTTTGAAGATACTAACTTGTGTGCCATTCATGCTCACCGTGTTACCATTATGCCAAAAGACGTCCAATTGGCTCGTCGTATCCGTGGTGAGAGGTAAATCTGAGCCCTGATGCTACTTAGTGGTGTTTAATATATTCGAAATTCAGTATTTTGATTTCCAGTATTGCGAGCATTTGCTATTCATGCAATTTTGATATCGAAGCTTTCCAGTCGCAATTTAGTATGTTACAAATTGCTAATGGCATTCCCTAACTGACGCATGCATTTTGCCTGCTCTCCAGGCGGCACTAGCCGCCATAATAGTGTAAAATAGAATCAAGAAAATTAAGTAATCTATACATTAGGATTGGTAATTGTTCTAGTTTGAATTCCTACTCATAGGTCGTGTGTTCCCTTGAATGAGTTTAAGTAGAGTTCCGTGATTAAGCTCCGCATCTCATTGATGTTCCTGCTTATGGAGGAGTTTGGATAGTGGTTGATATTGGAGTTAGCGTTAATTTGGCTAAGACGGTCAACTTCTGCTGTACATTTGAGAGTTGAAATCAGTAAGCTGTCAAGTTTTCGAAGCATTTGAGCTCTTTGTTCAGGTTCAAATTCTCTAGTTTCGACTTTCTGAGTATTAAAATCCTTATCAAGCTTGGCAAACGGTCTTCCGCCCTGCCCTGAAAGAAGAATTTCCACCCCATCTATAACTTGAATGTTTTCTTTGTTTAACTTTCTGGATTTTTCTAGTATTTGCATAATATCTTCTTTTGATTGAACGCTTAAACAGGTTACATCATCGTCAAGATCTTGATCATCATTCAAAGTGAAATCTTGATCAGAAGATATCCGAAGAACAAGATCTTTTAGTCTATTTTCAAAATGTAAATGATTTTGAATATTGCAGTTGGATCTCAAGCCATTTCTAAATCCTTTATATAGCTCCTTGGCACTTGAAATATCATTTTTTGACTCTAATATAAAAAATTTGCCGTCTTTCTTCTTTGATAAGTCACATTCAATTGTTTCTGGAATGCTAGTTGCTGTTATTTGATTTACTAATCTATTCATTTATCGACTTAATTAAATTTCATTGAAAAGTAATTTATCATAAATGAAGGCGGGAGTTAAAAAAAAACATCTTTCATGTAATATTTTAGTAAAAAAAAAATAAAACATATAATTAATATTAGTAAAATGTTAATAGACTGAGTTATAATATTAAATATATTTAAATTCATCTAAGAATATTTGTTTCTTTACTTTCCATATATTAGTTTAACTTCGATATAATAAGTTTTAGAAAAGCTTGTGTTATTAGTTACTCGAGAGATGAACTTGCACTGCCTTATCGAATTTATCTTCAATTTTATTACATATTAAGTTCAGATCATCGCATGCTTTTAAAAGGATTTGAGTAGCTCCTACCTTGCTACTTTGCTTTTTTGAGCTGCTTTTTTTGTCTAGACTTGGACTGAGCGCAGCCTTTAAATCCAGATTATAGTTCTTATCATCAACTTCAACATTAGATATAGTTTCTATTCTCAAATTCATTGTGGAGATAGATGGATGTGGAATTGCATAACCTGCAAATGTTGTGTTTGGGTTCAGCATCGCCAAGTGACGTAATGCATTACCTAAAAATATTATATATATTGTTTAAGAATAAAAAATAATATTTAAACAAATTAATGTTAGCTTACCTAATGTATGATCCTCTTCATGTATTTGAAATGTCAAATTAGGTCCTTCAAGGTTGCTTAACATTTCATTTTTGGAAACCAAGTTAACAGAGTTGTTTCCATGTTCAGTTTCTTCTTTCATACTAACATCTTCCATTTTCTTGGGCAATCGTAATAAATAAGAGCCTATTTAAATAATAGTATAATTCGATAATCTTATTATGGTAAAAATAAAATCTTAATATTTCTTAATGTTTTTCCACCCTAAAAATTTATCCTTTATGTAAAAAAGATAGTACAATTAGCGCCACTTAAATTTTATAAAATAAAAAATAAATAAATTTAGTCGTCAAACTGATCATACCCCGCTAGACTTGTTGCACTTCTAAAACCACTGTTATTCCGTTTCTTTGGTCTTCTCTTTCTTTAAACTTTGTTTCTCAAAACATACCTTTGCATTGGTAATCTTAATTAGATGCATTTATAGGCGCCTGTAATTTCAAAAAAAAAAAAAATTCGCATTTTATCTTTGGATCAGTAATGAAATATGGAAATAGAGAAGGATATTTTGGAAGGGCCAGCAGAATTCCTAGAAAAAACCCAAAATTTACTTATAAATATTTTGAATGAACTTAAGGAAACAGTTAACATTATTTCAAAAGTTGACCCAAAAAAACAAAGTGAGCTTGAAGGTCATATAATTAGGTAAGTTTGAGTGAAATTTGCAATGAGCTTAATTAATCATCTCTAAAGCTATTACAAAAATGTAAACGAACTTTCAAATGTTCTAAATACAAAGATTAATACTATGCACGACAATGTTGAATTTCAAGTTAATTCTACTATTGAAAGATTAATGGTTGAAAACCAAAAATCATTTAAATCAGAGGCAGAAATTGACTCACATAACGAAGAAGAACAAGGCTGTATTAACTTAGCCCTAGATCAATATCCAACTGTTTAATTAACAACTCAAGATATTGTAAAATCAATTTCAATCGAGAAAATGATTCACTATTAAACATATAAAATTAAAGTACTATTCAACAATGCGAAAAGCTATATAGTAATACTAGTTAATTAATTAGTCAGTTCGGACTCTTCAAAATCAAAATAACAGAGTCTCCCCTCACGAATAATTTAGAAATAAACCTATCTTTGTTGATATATTTAGCAGATCCCTTTTTACCGGACTTCATGGACTCCGTCCATATTTCTCTTGCATCTGTAAGAAGTAAATTACAATGTCGGTCAAATGCTTTAACTCTCCCTAAAATCTTTCTATTATTTCTACAATTAACAAGAATTTGTGTATTTGTTTTTACACATTCTGTTAATAGGCTTAGAGGCCCTTCGCTGGGGTTATCTTTCTTTGTAGTTTGAGATTCAATATTGGAATCTTCAGTCATTAATTTTTATATTAATAAATATCTCAGTATTACTTTATAGGTAAAAAATTTAATAATACCTTAATAAGCGACAATTGTCTATAAATATATTATTCTCAAATATGGTAAATTTGAAATTTTGCCACTCTCTCAACTACATTTAAAATGCAAATATGAATTTGAAATCTTTCAGTTTTAATTTCAAAATTTTAGCTTTTATTATATCAGCCCTCCCCTCATTAACATTATTTCCTTTAAAATTTTTAATATTCTAAATATATTATTGCCTAGCTTCTCTTAAATCTGATCTTAACCAATAATAATAAGCTTTGAGACCGATGCGTGTTGGCGGCGTACCTAAGAATCAAATTTGACTATTATTAAGGGAAAAGAGTATATTTTCTACTTTATGGATTTGCGTTTTCAAGAAATAAAAGATTCAAAAGATATAACTTAAGGCAAATAACCCTACTTCCAAAATTTATTAAGCCGAGAAACGCTATCTTCACATTATATTTTTGACAAATAATTGGATTTTGATGTGACTGTATTTTATTAAATAAGCTACAAGAGTAGAAATGAAGAATAAAAGTACAGAGTTTTTAGAAAGTCATGCTTCAAAAATAGCGGAAAATGTTGAAGAAGAAAGTTCGGAAAGCGTAACATTTGCTTCCCTAGGAGTCTGTAAAGAGCTTTGTATTGCATGTGAATCCTTAGGCTGGAAAACTCCAACAGAAATACAGAAAAAGACTATCCCAGTAGCTCTTGAAGGAAGGGATATTATTGGACTTGCAGAGACAGGTTCTGGCAAAACTGGATCGTTTATTATCCCAATATTGCAAAGATTGCTTGATGATCAGGTTCCAATGTATGCTGTTATATTAGCTCCAACAAGAGAACTTTGCGTTCAGATTTCTGAACAATTTTCTGCATTCGGTTCTTTAATCTCTTTGAAAATTGCAACATTGGTTGGAGGGCTTGATATGGTTATGCAATCCCTTTCATTAGCAAAAAAACCTCATATTATTGTTGCATCCCCTGGAAGATTAGTTGACCATTTAGAAAACACTAAGGGTTTTAATATTGGGGGGATCAAGTTCTTAGTTATGGATGAGGCTGATAGATTGTTATCTATGGATTTTGAAATTGCATTGAATAAAATTGTAGAATCGTCCCCAAAAAATAGAACTACTTATTTATTTTCAGCAACAATGACAACAAAGGTCGCTAAACTTCAGAAGATTTCATTATCAAATCCAATTAAAATTTGTGTAAACACAAAATATGATACTGCTGCTAATTTAATGCAATATTATATGTTTATACCATTTAAGTATAAATGGAGTTATTTTATTGGATTACTCCAAAATCTGGGCCAATATACTGGAATTATATTCTGTAATACTTGTATCAATTGTAGAAGAGGAGATTTGCTTGCAAAGGAACTTGGATTTAACAGCATTAGTTTGCATGGTAGAATGTCGCAGTCTCAACGTCTATCAGCATTGAATCTCTTCAAAGGAAAACAAAAGAGGTTATTGTTTACTACGGAAGTAGGAAGCAGAGGTTTGGATATTCCACACGTTGACTTCGTTATTAACTTCGATATCCCGACATCAAGTAAGGATTATGTACATCGTGTTGGGCGTACTGCAAGAGCAGGTAGGAGCGGTAGAGCTATTTCTATGGTTACTCAATATGACGTTGAAACTTTCCAGAGGATTGAATTTGCGCTCAATAAAAAACTTGATGAGTATACCTCCTTACAAAGAGAAGAAGCAATGGCAATTCATGCAAAGGTCGTTGACTCTCTAAGAACTGTTGATGCAGAACTTAATGATTCTAATGAAAAAACAGCACTAGTTGGTCATAGAAAACTAAAAAATCGTAACAAAAAGAAATAATCGTAAAGATTGATATAGACTATAATTTTTCACTATAACGTATTACTTGGTCAATAAGAGTAAAAGCAACTATATTTTTTTTATTTTTAATTTTTTTTTCATAAATTAATAAAACTCTCTAAATTATTTCTTTAGCGCAAACTTACCTGCTGAGATTAGTGTATATCTTCCCAAAACTCGTTTTGAGGACGCTGATTTGTATAGTGCTCCGGACAAAGCTCCAGAAATTATAGAATTTAGGGAATCATCTTTTTTCCTAATAGCTTTTGTTGCTCTATAAAACCCACAATAGAATAAAGCTATGTGAATTACAATGCTCGCTGGCCCATCAATATCGTAAAGACTTACTAATAATAGAAAGTGGATTTGCAATTCTTGCACTACTAGATGCACACTCATTGAGGATTGAATTTATTTTAAGCTTAGGTGTAAGTGCAGGCCTTTTCATTGCATTAATTAGCCCATATGTAGAGCCCAAACAAAAACCTAATTAAATCATAATTATTTGTTTAAGAAAAAAACAGGGAGAAAGCATACCTGTCCCATAAGATAGACCCACACTATAAGTTACCTTTTCCCCCCAAAGCCTGTCATAAGAGTTAAAGTATAAATCTTGCTTTCTTTTAAATTTTGTGACATCCAAATCCAATTTGTCAAACTTTAAGTTATCATTTAGAAATAAATTATTTGGTAAGCTTTGGGGTTTATTCTCAGAAGGCTCTCCCATTTTAATATTTGATTTGCGACTAATTTCTTCCGCCTGCTAAGTTTTAGACTAATTTGCCTAATAAAAAAAAATTAATTGGATAAAAAATTAATAGCGGGATAAGCGAAGAAATCAAACAAATCTTTAGACTATTTTGTCAAATAATAGCTGATAAAGATTAGTAACTCACCCTTGAGCAATACTTTAGCTAGTATCTACTCCAAAATAACTCTCTTGTATGGCCAAATCCTAAGTGTTTGGAGAAAGAAAAAAGCTAATCCAATCGACTTTTCTGGCATCAAATAACTATTCATTAAGTCCGTTTCTCTTCCAAAGACCTCTGAAAGGAACTTCAAATTCTGCAATACACTAACAGAAATCGCGTACGCAATAGAAGCAAGAATCAGGAGAACATACAAATTTGAAATTGATCACTTAAATGTGAAGATAATCCCTAATAATATCTATGAAATCGAAAAGTTTAAAGTTATGCCTTCATCTCAGCAGTCAATAAATTGGTTGCTTGGTTTGATTCGGAAACAACCTTGGTACCTTTCTCTTCAACACCATCAGCACCAACATGGCTTTCCATAAGACGAGACACATCAAACGATGGCTTTGATAATACCTTAACCTTACGAATAAATACATGTTGTAATGGGAAAATGTGTCTACATGCCTTTTCAATCTCTTTACCTATTGATTCTGGGATGAATTTCTTTACCAAATCACGTAGAGTTGTACCTTCTGCCTCTGCTGTGATAATCTCCACCATCTTCTTTCTAATTTGTCTAATTTGAGAAGTCTGAGCATAGCAAGTCGATTTTACTTGGTCTGCCATTCTTCTTGTGAATGCGATACAGAACAATCTCAATACATAACCATCAGAAGTTTTAACGTTGCAGTGAGCTTCAATAAGTGTCTGGTACTTTCTAATTAAGGAGCAGAGCTTGTCCCTAGTCATATCCATTCCATGGAACTCAGTAAGGCAAGTTCTTCCTTGAATATCCTCGCATTGTAACTTAATCTTTCTGAATGCCTGATCCTCATCGTTGTTTAAGTCAGCCAAGCTCACTTCATATACTCTGTGTCTAAGAGCATCAACTGCTAACTTTGTACCTTGATTTTTGGAAGCAATAGTGGTACCGAAGTTACGTACTTTAAAGGTACTTGGAGCACGTAAGTCGTAGAACTCTTTACGTGACAAAGGATCAACAACTTTCTTACGTCCTCCCTTTCTACCCTTAGAAATTCGCTTATTCTTACCAATTGCCATATTTGATGTTAATTGAAATTAATAAAAAAAGAAAGCAGAAGCTCTTTTTTTTTCTTTTATTGTTAATGTTGCTTTTGCGCTTTGAGACGCCGTACCTTGACCATTTTAACTATACTCGTCCCAGGTGTTGATGAGAGACGGCAGATGCGGCGCCAAATCGCTGTCTCCCTAAATATTTTTTCATTTGTGGGGAGCAATCGAATTAATTTATCAATAATTTTATAATAGTTTAATAATTTGCATTTTATTCTTAATTGATTAGAGATTTAAAGTATCTAAAAAATGTTAGAAAAATTTACGGCCATGTAATTTCTTTGTAAATAATATACCGCTTGGAAATATCTGTCAAATGTGAAATTTTTACCATTTCCTAATTTTTTTTTCTCAAGTATATTTAAGAAATATTACAAATCTATTATTAATTTCCTTTGTTTTACTTTTGAATGCGGAAAATTTACAGGGCTATTGCAACTATTTTAGGCATTGGAATAAATAGTATTTTTGCGTAGAAATATAATCTATCAGCTTATTCATTTTCTAAAGTACTTTTATTTTAAACTTTAAAAAAAAATTGTTATTTCTTTGTATTCACAATCAGGAAAAAAGTTGTGTTCTTAACTGACAAAAAAAAATATTATTTTTTAAAATTCCCGCCTCTCACAAAATACAAGTAAAAAATCGATATTTTTTTCGAATTGTTAAAAATAATGAGAATGGCTATTATGGCCGAATAAGCGGAGATGAGAATTGTTTTGTACTCATTATATTGTTCAAATAACTATGTCGGAATCACTCAGAAGAGAATGCACAGATTCGGATAAAAACATTGGGTTTGAGGAGGGATGGGCCCAAATTAAAAGAGAAGCTATCGAGCCTTTGGAAACATATTTGCTAAATAGGACCCAGATTAATGATACAGTGAAGAACTTATTTACTGCCAAAGAATATTCAAAAATCTATACTTTAATTTATAATATGTGCACCCAAAATCCTAGAAATTGGAGTAGGCAGTTATTTACCAAATATTCTGAAACTATTGAGAATTTTTTGAAAGAAAACGTTGTTAGTAAATTGAAAAATTCTACAGGATCTGGGTTACTGTTTGAATTCCGACTTTCGTGGAGTAACCACTTAATTTATACACACTGGATGGAACGCTTTTTTGGTTACTTGAACAAATATCACATTAAGATTGCGGGAGAAGGAAGTCTAATGCTAAAAGGAATCACTATATTTTATGAAACTATATATTTGGAATTCAAAGAAAGTATTTCACTTTCATTCAGTAATTCTATTCAGGAGTACAGGCTTGGAACCAAAGATATTGACAGTGAACTTATGAAAGGAGTTGTGAATGTGTGTTTGGAAATGAGCGAGAAGAGCAAAATCCCAGAAATATACGAAAATGAGATAGAAAATGTCGTTATTAATCACTTAAACTCTTACTATGGGAGTCTTGCACCCAAATGGGTTAGGAATGACAAATTATTAGAATACTTATCTCGTGTGGATGGCATTGTTAATTTTGAGAATAAGCTATGCGAATTGTGTCTATTTAATTCTACGAGGAAAAAAATACAAAAATCATTAACTCAAATATTACTTGCAGATGAAATGAAAGAAATTCTTTCAAATTCTAGCTCTATTAAGAAGATGTTTTTAGACAATGAATTCGAGCAACTAAAATTATTGTTTAGACACTTTTCTACAATTCATCATGGAATGCATGCATTAAATACTCAATTTAAGCGCTACCTAACGGAGTGTGGCCAATTGGTAATTAATAAATTCTCGGAGTCAATTCATTTTGCTGAAGATATTGAGATTGATAATGAAGAAACTTTTGATCAAATCCAATCTACGCATAATTTAGCCGAAAATTGGCCTTGGATGCTTGGAAAATCAATTACTGTTCCTTTTATGAATATAAAATACGAAACTTTATTCGTGCAAACAATTATTTCTCTTTTCGATCATTCAATATACTTATTGGAAAACTGTTTTGATAATGATACTGCAGTTCAAAAGACAATTCGTGAGTCTTTTGAAGTAATTGTTAATTTAGAAGTGGGTTGCCAAAACCAGGCAAAACTTGTTTGTTTTTATTGCGACTTATTATTAAAAAACAGCTACTCTGAGATTGGGAACGATTTCAATGTTTTCCAGTCTAACAATCAATTTGCTGTATTAGCTGGAAAACTTGTGGAAATTTTTTCCTATATCCACTTTCAAGATTACTTTCTTCAAATTTACAAGTTTCTACTTGCAAAAAGGCTACTTCAATATCACTTATCCTTAGAAAAAAATGAGCTGTATATTATATCTTTACTTAAAAGCAAATGTGGAGCTGGGTTCACATCCAAGTTAGAAGGAATGATTATGGATATTCGAATGACTCAAAATTTGAATAATAAATTCAAAGAGTACCTAAAAGACATTAAAAAAGGTGAAATAGAAAATAAAGAGTTTGAAATAAAAGACAACAAAATATCTGATTTGAGTTTACAAATTGTTAAGGCTCCGATTCCGACGAAAGTTGACTTTGCCGTTAATATTTTGACAAGTTCAAATTGGCCTACATTAGACTCCTCAAACATAAACCTGCCAACTAGCCTAAAAAACTGTATAAGCGATTTTGAAACATTTTATTTCTTAGAAACTAGCCACAGAAAGCTCACTTGGATATATTGGTATGGGGAATGTGTTTTAGACTATAAGCTCCCAACGCCCAATGGAACATTTAAATTCTTTGAAATACATTGTAATACGTACCAAGCATGTATTCTGCTACAATTCAATGATTTTATCAGCTTATCTTTACTTGAGCTTCAAAGTTTACTAAATACAGAAAAGTCTATTATATTAAAACATATAAAACCTTTATATTCTGACGTAGGAATTTTGAAATTTGTCAATAACACCCAAATTTCCACAGACAATCCAGTATTTGAAGTGAATTTCGAGTTTGCTTCAACCGATGTCATATCTCCAATAATTATTAAATTACCACATCAAACAGAAACAACTCAAAAGAATCGTACTGAATACGACAAAAGCCATGCCATAGAAGCAGCAATTGTTAAAATTATGAAAATTAAAGGACAAATGACAAGAAGTGATATCATTGCCCATGTCTCATCCCAACTATGCGACTATAAACCCTCTGAAAGAATGATAATCGACAAAATTAAATATTTAATAGAAAGAGAGTATCTTGAAAATAATCAAGACGACCCAGAAAAGCTCTTATACTTAGCATAGTGATACACTAATCGAACTAAAATATATTTAAAACGAATCTGTTCTAAATTTACTATGGTTTTTATTCTATTATTTTCAAACTTTCCATGTAGTGCGGATGCCCTAATTGTTTGCAACGAATAAAAGAAACAGTTGGCTAATTAAAAAAAACAATATATTTCTACATATAGCTATACAAATTCTACCTATTTATATCTCCTACTTGAGTAGATTTAGTTGATTGGTAGCAGCTAAATAAATTCTCCAACAATCACACGGCCATCGGAACCGGCCGAGGCAATAATGGGAAGGCTAGGATGGAAGCTAATATCTAAAGTAGCTCCTTTGTGACCAACCAGCTTATTAATTAATTTCCTGTGTTTAAATGACCAAATATATATGATTGCATCTGAAGAAGCTGCAGCCAATAGATCTCCATCAAAATTCCATCTCACCCTATGCAAATTTGCCTCAAAATTATGTTTTGCACCAATCAGAGTTCCCATTTTCCTGTCTTGTAAATCTGAATGAGGTCGAATATCCCATATGACTACTTGGTTGTCCATAGAGTTTGACACTAGAAAAGAATTGTCGGGGCTAACATCCAACCCCGTAATTGTATCGTTAAGCGTAGAAAGGGTGAAAGCGGTAGATATTCTCATATCGATCATATAGATGCTATTGTCAATTCCTCCTGCAAAAACTCGAAACCATTCTCCCTCACATGACACTGCTGTTATCGGATATTTATTGTCATATTTATAAACGCACGCTTTATTTTGTTTTATTCTAGTATCCCATGCACGCACTTGCCCATCATCAGACCCTGAAATAATCAAAGTATTGCTACATTTACACGAATTTACTATCTTTGTGTGCCCTTTGAACTTTGAGATACATTTTAATGTCTCAATATCCCAGTAGCGCACTGTTTTGTCTGCAGAACAAGAGGAAAACTGAAAGCCATGCTGTTTATTTACAGAAACTTCTAGAACAGCCTTAGTATGCCCTTGTATAGATATTCCATGTTTACTACTTTCATAGCTCTGAAAGAGGAGAATCTGTGGGTCATTTCCACAAACCAAAATAGACCTTCCATCACTTGTAAAGCATGTACCTAAACATTCTCCATTAATTCCTGTAAGCTCGTACACTCTCGAAGAACTGTTTAAATCGCCATATTTGTGTTCCATATATAAAATGCCGTTCCACTTTCAGTTACAACTAATTAAAAGAGCTTTACTGCCTGTATAACGCCTTAGCTTTACAACTCCACTTGTCTTTTAAAATTACAGGCTAAATGGCGCTGTGACCAGAACGGTTGTGGCGGGTTTTTAATAGAAATACCAATTAATATAGGTATCAAATTTATTTGACATAAAATTTGCAATATGGCGTTAAGAGTTGCATATGAAAGTTCTTCCGAAATCGGAGTTTTTGCGAACCTTACTAATAGATATTGTTTACTAGCTCATGGCTCCTCTGCAGCATTTACATCTGTCTTTGAAGCAGAATTGATGGACCATATCCCTATTATTAATACCTTAATAGGAGGTACAAGGCTAGTAGGAAGATGCACAGTTGGGAATCGCAATGGACTTTTGGTTTCAAATATGGCAACTGATCAAGAGCTTCAACACTTGAGGAATAGTTTACCAGATAATGTAAAAGTTCAAAGAATAGAGGAGCGTCTAAGTGCTTTGGGCAACTGTATTGCATGCAACGATTACGTTGCTCTTATTCATACAGATATGGACAAAGAGTCCGAGGAGATAATTCAAGATGTGCTCGGAGTTGAAGTATTTAGGACGACAATAGCTGGTCATGTGTTGGTAGGGAGTTACGCAAAGTTCACAAATCAAGGTGGAATTGTGCATACATTAGCATCTGAAGATGAGATGAATGAATTGTCGGCATTACTCCAAATCCCAATTACCTCAGGTACAGTTAATAGAGGAAGTGATGTTGTTAGTGCAGGTTGTGTAGTGAATGACTGGGTGGGTTTCGTAGGCATGGAAACTACTGCTGCGGAAATGGCAGTAATTGAAAGAATTTTCAAACTTGGAACCTATAGTAATGTGAATAACCAAGAAGAAATGCGTGAGAAAGATATTAAACTTAAATCTTCAATAATAGATACGCTTGCATAAATGCAAGATGATCTAGTTAATTCTTATCATTATAAATTAGGTTAATATCTTTAATTTGAGACCTTTTTTTTTGTTCTTTTTTTCCTCCAGAAGAAATTCCCTTCAATGTACATATAATAAGTAGTGAAAATAGAGTCCATGCGCAAACTAGTGCATTTAAAAATTCGTGTAACCATGGGTATCTTATAGGTGGGGGAACTAAATACTGGCAAGCAAGCATAAGTGAAAACAATATTGACAGAATTATCGGCATATTATCATACATTAACCCAATAATTCCATTAGACCTTTCAATTTTATCATGCAAAGCATAAAATGAAATGATAATTGAGAATAATCCAAAAATTATTAGATATGAAGTTGTTTTATCCAAGATTGATAGTGTCACAAGCGAAAATGATGAAACTATAATGAAGCTTAGAGATATCAATGGGAAAGTATCCATTAATAGTAATGCTGGCGTAAGTGGTAAAATAATACTTTTTTCATGTACCTGCCAAGAAAATAAAAAAAATGAAAGAGAGGATGCAAGCAAAGCAATCTCGAATTTTTTTCTTGAAGGATTATTTAATAAATTTAAGCATGCTGGCAAGAACCCCAATAAAGTACAAGTTGTACAGATTTGAAGCGCAGTGTTTAAGTTATCTTCACTTTTCATTGCCCATTTCTTCAAGTTAACAATAAATATATTTGCAAACCAAAAAGATGCGACATGATTTTCCCAAGCACCTCTCCATATAGGTATAACTCTTTTTATTATTGGAATAAGAAAATTCATTTTATATTTGGCTAGTAAACTATCAAATCTTGTATTATAAAAGACATCTTTATAGTTTAATGGATTCTTTATATTATCAAAAATAAACGGATACAAAATTGACAGCGTTGCAAGCATTCCTGTTAACCCGAAATAAATTACTCGTTTGACTTTCACTACGAATCCTTTAATATTAATTATTATTGAAACATAAATGAATGCAAACGCAGGTATAAAGTAAAGCATGGTTTGTTTAAAGAATACTGCACAAACTATGGAAAATATTGATAAAGCGTGGTAGCCGCAATAAAGGAAATTTACCGACCAAACTACCAAACCGATTGCAACACAATTATATTGGAAATGAGAATGGTCCACGAAAATATAAGGTGCTGATACAAGAGTCACCAACAAATATTTGTTTGATTCACTCTTATCTCTAATAGGATTGGATACATTCCAGTAAAATACAAAAGCAGAAAAGAAAATCAGAATATCGCTAACCAAAACGGTACCTCTCATAAACCATTTTAGAGTCTCACTCTCTATTCCCTTTGATTTTTCCAGTTCAAAAAATTTGCTAAATCCTAAAAAATGCGCAACCTTGCCACACAGCATACTGTGATATGCAGTTAATGGTGGATAATCCAATGGCCAATAACTCAAATTATTGTGTTTATTATCAATGTACCACATATTAACTGGCAAATTTGTAGTAATTTCAATCCAGTGTCGTTGTGCCTCAAAGTCTCCAAACATTGGTGGGTCTGATTGGCCAGAATATTCAGAATATCCAATAAGCATCCTTAGAAGGATTCCTATTAATACTGCCAAAATTACCTTTAGCATTGTCAAAACTTAAACACAAAATCTATTATTTCTATCGCGTCTATGTTCACTTCATTAAATAAATGTAGTGAAAATTATATAATGCAAGGGAGTTGGAATTTATTTCTATCTGTGTATTTATTATCAATTGAAAACAGATTAATTTCAGGAGTAAATAACTATTCTCACCCCTCATGACTTGACCCAATATTATACCGCCAAATATTTTTTTGCATGCGAAAATCGAGAAAAAAAGTGTGGTGAAAAAAAATAAAATTAGCAAACAAAGGCAAATCTAACAGAATAATCATTGAAATAGATCACACTTTATTGTTGAGTTTGATTCCCTATTTATCAAGAACTTGTAATTCCAAAACAAATTTAAAATTAATTTTATTTGGCGGATAAGCCATAAGCATGAACTAATTAATAGTTCCGCGTTTCTGTCTAAAAACCCCCAAATAATGCACTAATTTATGTATTTGAGGCAAAGGCCAATAATTGATTTATTAAGTTATTGAGAATACTATTTCTCAATGTATGTGCACCTAAATGAAGAAATTTATGCAAAACAACTCATAAATTAAAGAACTGTTAGGAATTGAATGAAAAATAAATTTTGAAAATGATTTCAAACAACTCAAAGATTAATAATTCATCTGAAGAAAAGAGTCTTAAGGTGGAAGCAAAACTTAAAAATCCTTCATTCGAGATAGAAAGCGACTTAAATAGAGATTTGGAACAAGGAATACTTGACAATAAATGCGATAACTTAGTTAATATTGGAAAAGATGGCAAGGAAATTGTTAATCCAAAAAAGAACAAAATATTTAGCAGAATTAGACTCTCTAACAACAATAACATATTTCTAACATTATATACAATAGTCGGGTATTTTTTTACATCAATTGCGATTATTTACTATAATCATTGGCTCTTTGACAAAGTTGCGCCCTTTCCTGTATTTGCAACATGGGTTCAACAAATTGTAGGAGTATTTTGCTTTGGAATTTTATCACTTTCTAGAAGAACTCCAAACATGTCAAAAATGAATAAGGATTCTTCTGAAAATTCCGGAGACAGTACAAACCTAAGGAAAGAAAATGAAACAAGAAAGGTAAATGCAACAAGTACAAATTGTACGTCCAACGAAAATATATCAGCTAAAGAACTGGAAGCAGGTTCTAATAGAAGTATTCCCATTGAAATTTCGTTCCAAGAAAATTCCGTAATAGAAGAAACTCAACTGAAAGATAGCTCTGTAGCAAACTCTTCACAAAACATTAGAATTGAAGAAACTACAGTTAATGAAAAGGCAAAACAGAAAAGGAATAGCATTAAGTTCAGTACTGAAATGAAGAAGTTACTAAAAATATTACCTATGTCAATTTGCTTTGTCGGGCTCGTTGCATTTGGAAATATTTGTTTAAAATATGTACAGGTTTCAACTTATCAACTCGCAAGATCGGGGTCTTTGATCTTCACTGTTATTGTATCATATTTTATGCTCGGGCAAAAACAAACTTGGCAATCTATTCTTGCATGTATAGTTGTTTGTGCAGGTTTTCTGATAGGCTCTCTAGACAGGTCTACTCTTTCAGCTATGGGAATTGTTACAGGATTAGCATCATCATTCTGCCAAGTATTTTATAATGTATTTATGAAAAAATGTATGAATTATTTCAATGGAGATGCAATACAACTAATGAAATATAACCAATGTATTTCTACCATTCTGTTAATACCATGCATATTTCTTGCCCGTGAATTAGAATTGATAATGGGTTCAGCTGCTTTTAATACAAATTCACCTGAGTTCTTTAGACTTTGGACTTTGTTGATATTATGCGGATTACTTTCAATGCTTCTGAATTACTTTACATTTTTGGTCGTAGGGTATACCTCCCCAGTTACATTTAATGTGTTAGGCATGTTCAAGAGTTGCGCCCAAACAGCAGGTGGATTCATAATATTCCATGACCACGCAAGTGTTCACACTATTACTGGTATTTGTTTAACTCTTGCAGGATCGGTATGGTATGGTTTTGCAAAGTCTCTGAATTGCAATTCCGGAGGTAAATCAAGCTCTCAATCTGAAGTAGGCTCTGAAAATGGCATAGTTATTTCCAAGCCAGAATTTGAACAAAAGGTATCAATTCTTACAAAAGAGTTATCAGAAGTCGAGGAACTTTGCTATAGCTCAGATGTTATTCATAATAAAAAATATAATTATGAAATTTTTGGAGATCTAGTAGATCATACTAATACTTTTTCTGGAGCAGAATTAACAATGATTTCTCCAGAAATCAAAAAATGTGTATGCCAGTTAGAAAAAGAGGGCTCAGAGATAGAGATTAAATGTGGATGTAAAAACGATCAAAGAGAAATTTGTTCCAATAAAAATAGAAATAACGGTTCAGATGAGAAGATTAATGGAACTGTTTCCTTAAGTAGCTGTATTTCAAATGGAAGGCAAGAAAGCCAATATACTGGCAATACATTAACGACAAAATCTTCAGAGCAAAAAGATTTAGAAAATTTGTTTGAAAAATTCTCCAACATTTCGAGAGAAAGCTCCACTGATTTAAAGAGCAGTATGTCTAAAATTTCGGTTTCAATGCCTGCTAGTGTATATGCCTCACCCGTAGTTGAGAGCAGACAAATTTCAGCTGATGAAATCCCAAATAACAGAACAGTTGAAGCATCGAATGATAACATATCTCTGGACGTTAGCATAATTGTTGAATCTGAAAGAGAAGCGGCAGGTAATGACATCCAGGGGCTTTCTGGACCACATTTTGAGGGAAGTGATACGGAAGAATCAACAACAATAACTTAAATAATAAGAACTTATAAGCAGAAACATAATTCAGCAGAAGGTTATATATAAAATTCAGAACTTCAATTGCAACGAGGTTTTTTTGTGGCTAATCTATTTCCTCGAAAAAATATTTAGAACATT
This sequence comes from Cryptosporidium hominis TU502, assembly GCF_000006425.1. Taxonomy (NCBI): domain Eukaryota; phylum Apicomplexa; class Conoidasida; order Eucoccidiorida; family Cryptosporidiidae; genus Cryptosporidium; species Cryptosporidium hominis. The sequence goes on from NW_667464.1 coordinate 54,750, forward strand.
AGAAAATACCCTAAATAGCTCTTTAACATTCCTACGAGTGTTATTTATGAATAGAAATGACTTTTATCTAGATATTAGAATTCGAATGGAAACATGCGCTATTAAATGTAGGCAGACTTTAGTTTTTTATTATAAGGCTTTATAAAATTTATCCCATTGCTGTATATATGTACTGAGTATTGACAAATTAAAGATGCTGCCGCCATCTTCTCATCAGGAAATGCTTTTTTTATTATTTTAATGGTCTGGCGGGAAAATACCACACAGAATTTTAAGGTTAAGGGTAGTTCCTCTCAGCAAAATATACAAGAGTACTATTTTAGGAGTGAATCAAAAGCAAAGCTGGCGAAAATAAATAGTAGTTGAATTAAGGATGGGACAGGTGCCTTTGATCGCTGCCAAAAGTACATTATTTGTGTATTCTGGTATTCGTTCAATTGTTGTAGGCAATAAAGAAAAAGTGGTCCCACAAAGGCCACCTGATTTAGATATAATAGCATCTGGAGAAAGAGATAGAATTTCAGATGACTGGAGATGGCTCGCTTTAAAGTCTGAAAAACGGCTTAATAATATGAAAAAGATGAATTCTTCGTCGGAGCAATTGAAAAAAAAGCTAGGTAGTACATTTGATATAAACCAATTTTCTTGCTTTGTTCCGAGAACTGTATTGGAGGCGATTGCTGACAAAAGAATTGGATATGCAGATGACTTCGACGTTATTATTGAGAGTTTCAAAGGAGCGATCATGTTTTGTGATGCATCGGGTTTTACTGCTTTAACGGCAGCACTTGACAAGCAATTAAATGGCGCAGAAAGGTTGGGTGAATGTATTAATAACTTTTTTACTCCATTAATTCAGATTATCCATTATTGGGGAGGTGATGTTATTAAATTTAGTGGTGACGCCATTTGTGTTGTTTGGCCAGTAGATGATGAATCTATTAATTTAAATAATGGAGGGGTCAATCTGATAACTGAAGGTACTAACAGTTCGTCTCAAGCTAATGCTTCTGAATGCAACCCACAATTTAACAAGTTAGCACGAGATTCAAGTAAATTTTCAAACAAGTCAAAAGTCAGTATAGATGATAATAGCCCAGCTACTTCCGAAAAAAGATGGAATAAAGAAGAGCAATTGGAATCGGAGGAATCACCTTCACAATATAGTTCAAATGCTGCTGATACATATTCTGTTGATATGTTTCATGCTTGTAGGTTGGCATGCGAATGTTGTATGGATATACATAGGACTTTACACAACTTCCCTACTCCAATTCCAGGAAGGCACTTAACTTTACATATTGGTGTTGGCTATGGTAGGACAACAATTTTACAAGTTGGGGGTGTAATGGATAGATGGGAATATGTCGTAGGTGGGCCACCATTTGAAGAAATAGCAATTGCAGAGCCATTAGCAAAGAGTGGGGAAACTGTTATATCTCCTTCAGTTTTCTCAATTCTCGGTAAGCATGTAAGCGTGGAACCATGTGAAGGCAATCCTGATTTTAAAAAACTTAACAGTCTACTTTTGCCTAGGCCACCACCTCCTCCTCCCTTGGCTTCTATTCATATTCATGATGAGGATGTTGATCTATTAAGAAGGTATATTCCGCCTCCAGTTTATAGATGTTTATCAAGTGGCTATAACGTTTTCTTGAATGAAGTGAGACGTTTGACTTGCATATTTGTTTCAGTTAAAGGTTTAGATATTTCGACTCACTATGGTTCTAAAACCGCACATCAATTAATGCAGTTGGTCCAGAAGGCAGCATATACAATGGAAGGTAGTGTAAACAAATTCTTGGTAGACGATAAGGGCGTATTATTGTTAATCATATTTGGCCTCCCCCCAGTATATCATTTGGATGATCCCTTGAGAGCAGTTTTTGCAGGGTTAAGGATTTTAGATAGTATTCGATTTATGGGATTAAGTTCAAGTATTGGAATAGGTACTGGTAGAGTTTGGATTGGAACAGTTGGATGCGAAATTCGTAAAGAGTACACAGCACTAGGCGATACTGTTAACTTGTCAGCCAGATTAATGGCAAGAGCTGGAGAGAATGAAATTTTATGTGATTTAAATACATATGAAGCATGTAACCACGCAATGCAGTTCATACAAAAAGAGTCATTTTATCCTAAAGGAAAAGATGTATCAATTGATACATTTTCTCCAACTGGTATATTAACTAGAAGCCGTTTACAAGGTAGTACCGGTGGAAAGGCCGAAACAGGTAATCCTGAAGATTCAAATTTATCAAACAATAAAGATAATTCTAATATTAAAGATGGGCTTTCCACAGATAATTTATTATCAACAGAGAATTCAAATAATCAAAATACTGATATAAACCTAAATATCGAAAATCTTCAGAGTATCAGAACTTGGCGAGGCTGGAAGCCATTAAAGAAACTAAAAAAATTCTTTAAGCCAAGATATAGCTATGGCCTACCAGATATGAACGGCCCAAATTTTAGAGTAATTCCTGACTATGTTATGGAGAGCATGCCAGAAAGTAAATTCCTTGGACCTCTAATGCCCTGGGAGTACTATGAACCTTGGGATCCAATATTGCGCCCAACATTGGATTTAGGAGGTGTTATGGCCATTTATGGTAAGGAAAACTGTGGAATAGATGAAATTATTCAAAATATTGTTCATCTTGGAGAAAAGTTAGAGAGAAAAGTTTTCTTATGTAGTAATATGCCAGATACGCCATTTATCAATATTGGAAACGTGCCTTTATTACCTTGGAAGACTCTTTGTACGGATATTGTAGAGTCATGGCGACTAACTAAATCAAGAGAGAAGAAAGGATTTTCGAATATCGATCGAGATAATTCAATTTATGGATTAGCAAAAGAACTTACACATCCTTCTTTTCATTGGACTTTGCATAAACTAAAGCCAGTTTTGCAGGGCTTAGTTCTCCCATCAGAACTATCGGAAAATAAAGCCTTCTTAAGAATGGGAAAATATAAGAATAAAGAAAGTAAGAAGATGAAGGACATTTTTAGAAATCCCCTATTATTTGTAAAGAATTTAAATGGGCAACCAGAATCATTGGATAAAGAATTAGATGGGGCTGAGTTAGAAAATGACGAAAATTTAAATAAAGAAGTTTTTAAGGATGAAGCTGATGATGACATAACAAGCTCAGATGAAGATTTATCAGATGAAGATGAAAAAGGTTTGGGCCCAATTATTACATCTCTAGTTAATGGCTTTTCCATGTATGAAAACAGCATCATTTGCCTACATGTAAAAAGTGGAACATGTTTCTATGCTGGAATGGAACAGGAAAGTTGGAAAATTGCTAAGATGATCGCGAGAATCGCTATGATCCGAAGAAAGAGGAAAGTTGAGCATGACTTCAAAGAGTTAAAAAAATGGCGCAGAAAACACTCTAGAATATGCCTTTTTTGCAAAGGATTTAAGAGACCAATACAACATATTTCCAAAGATACTTTATATTTATATAAAACAACAAAGTGCACTCCTCCTGCTTTTAAATCTTCCCCGCCGTTATTGTTTATTTTGATATGTAGTAGTAACACTGACTCAATAGAAGAGCAAAAGGAAATCATTCAATGGGCAAAGGAATGTAATGCATTTATTGAAGTTCCAAAATTAACTTTGAATGAAACTTCCAAATTTATTGGGCACCAATTAGGTGTCAATACTCAAGTTCCGTTCCAGCTAGTTGAGTATGTACACAGAGCATCTGGGGGTATTCCTGAACATATAAAAAGGACCCTTTTGCAACTTCTTTCGCATAAAGCCATTTCTATAAGCACACAAGATGATCAACAGATGGAAGATCCTGAAAAGAAGGGTTCCTTAATATTGGATTCTGATAAATCTTTAAATAATCCAGATTCTCTGTCAAACAATATCAGTAGGAATGCAAGCGTATGTTCTAATGCTCTTTCAGGCATCGACTCTATTGGAAATAATTTTGATTTTGGAGCGATTACGAGCATCGTGCCAGGATACAATTTGAAGAATATACAAGGTGATTTGGGATTTATCTCATCAGTTTATTCTTCTAGTGATGAATCTTCATCATCTGGTTCTTCTTCAAGCGATGACTCAAAAGAATGGTCTGATGACTCAATAAAAAGGAGGATTAGGGTTCCTAGATTTAGAACTCCCGGACCGCGTGAGCTATTAAGTAGCGATGGAGTGCCAATTGTTGGAAATAAGCAATCAAATCGATTTTCAAGCAATGATTTATCAGGATCCAGACATAGATCATCGTTTACAAAGTTTGGTCAATCTTCATACCTAAGTAGGAGTTCTGAAGATAATAGAAGATACATTAAAGTTACAGGACAACTAAGAAAAATACCATTTGCACATGAGATTGTAGCAGAGTGTATGTCTAAGTTGGAACTACTTGAACCAGATGAACAAATGGCTGCAAAAATTGCCAGTGCATTTACATTTGCATTTACTGCTTCAGAATTACATGAGGTTTATCCGCAAAAGAAATCTCCTCTCGAGTTTCTAAAAATGATTAAGGCTATGGTCAATAAAGATGTTTTTGAAGTTTGCGATAAAATAAATTTTGGAGTCGATAGATCTAGACGGGGATCAATAAATAGCGACCACAACTCGAAACACATTACTCTATATGAAAATGATCAAGAAAAAAATATAAATGGATATGAAGACGATATTTACAAAGATATTTCCAGCTCAACTCCTATTATGAAGGATATCTCTGACTACTTGTCAAATGTGAATTTATCAGACTTTTCCAAGAATAATAAAGACTCTATAGATGTAACTTATCCATGCTCAAGTGAGAATTCTGAAATAAAAAATGAAAGAAATGAAATAAACAACGACCAGTCTGTAAATATTAATATAATTATTGCTGAGGATAACCAATCAGCATCCGAATATGAATTCCCAAAACCTCAAAATTGTGATATTTTGCCCTATTATATTGAGTACTACCGTTTCCAAAATGTAGCTTTTCAGAGAGTTGTTTCAGAATCTCTTCTCTCAGATGAAAGAAAAAGGCTTGCCAGAATTTCCAGGAAAACACTTTCAAGAAGGCTTTCCAAGCTTAGTCCATCAGTTAGAAGCGCATCGCCACAACTCCCTTCATCCCCTACAGATTCCTCTAGCAGCAAGTTTCCTGACAATAGTGAAGCTAATAAAGCATCAGCCAGGTATCTTTCAACAATACCTAACAATGTCAGTGTTAATAATACAATTTCAACAAATTTGGATGTACTCCCCGAAGATGAAAAGTGATGTAGCTCAGTACTGAAATGAACTTTTAAATCGCGAGATTTAATTATAATTAGTGCATTTTATTTTTATTAGGTTTTAAGCTGAATCTTTAATTGAGTCACTATCACAATATTTTTTGTTTTGAATGATCCAGTCTAAGTATCGAATATTCTAATAACCTCCTGTAATTACCCAGCCAAATCTAGTATTCAAATTATATTAGCAATAAATTTGTATATTATTCACAACTAAAAAACAAAATTCAATAGCCAACTAGCTTAATAAAATAAATATATATAAATTTTAATATTTACATAAAATTAAAATCGATCAATATCTTATTATTTACTTAGTACAAAGAAACGATAATTTAAACTAGTTTATCTTCTTTCATATGAAAACTGTTCATATTTCTTATTTAACGCAAGTTTAGTTCGTTATTCGAAGTACTCAAAATCTTATGATCTAATTTAATAGTGGGTATTTGCAGTCCTAGTATTTTTTCCATGGTGCTTCTCGTGTATTTTGCTCTCACATCTTCCGTGATTAAAGTGATATCCATCTGGGCAAGAAAGAGATATTTTTGTATGCTCAGTTTTAGCACATTGAGAACCATCTGGGGTGAGAACCATTCCGTGTGGGCATACTGGTAATGCAGGTGTCGCAGCAAGAGATACACATTTTCCGTGGCCATCGCTTGTACCTGATGGGCACATATAACTTGTTTTAGTAACAATTTCTTGAATGCATTGTCCATTCTCAAGATTATAACCATGTGGGCATTTTAATGAAAATGGTTTTCCTGTTGTTGCTGTACATAGGCCGCTTGGTGGGACTTCACTTCCATCTGGACAGAAACCAATCATTGGAGCTGTCTCAAATGAAACGCATCTATGATTCTTTAAGATACCTGATGGGCAACTCTTAGACGGTACTTCTGAGATAATCTTTACGCACTGGCTTCCTTGTCTTGAAAAACCGATTGGACAATCTACAGAAGCTGGTTTCATTTTTTCTGAAATACATTCTCCGTTTCCACTTTCAATATAACCATGAGGACATTGTATCATCGGTTGTTCTGTAATGATATTGAAACACTTGTTGTGGTGCCCATGGGGGGTAGAGCCAGGTGGGCAAGAAACCTCTGGTTCTACATTTGAAATGCTTACGCATTGCCCAGATTCGAGTTTGAATCCCTGTGGACACTCCTGGATAATTGGTCTCTCATCCATACGAATACATCTTGTCCCTGTTGAATCCAACTCAAAGTCTGATGGACAAGAAGGAATGATTGGAACGTTCGTTATTACAATACATTTGTGGCCTCTTGGGATGGAACCTGCTGGACACTGTGAAAGAGAATCAACCTGGAGAAGTCTGTTGCAAACTCCATCCTTAAGTTGGAAACCCTTTTCACACTTTAAGTTAGGTCTCATAATGTCAACTAACACACAAATATCGCCTCTAAGTTCATATCCTTGTTTACAAGAGAGGATAAGATCTACTGTTTCTGTTCTAGTGCACTGAACCATCCTCCCATGTTTATCTACTGGCTCAAAACCAGGAGGGCAACTTTCCAATGGGTCTGTTGAGATATCTCTAACACATTCTTGATGCTTTCTTTGAAAACCTGGTGGGCATCTATAATCAGCCGCAAATTCCTTCATAGAAATACACTCTTCTCCAGCCAATGCAAATCCATGCGGACAGATTCTCTCAGCCTGTACTGACTGTCTAGTAATACAACGCCCACCAATCAATTCAAATCCTGGTTCGCAAACTAAGACAGCTGAGCTGTATTCTTTCCTAACACATTGCCCTTCTCTCAGCTCATACTTCTTTGGACAATTTACTGAACTTGGAACAAATATTGTCCTTGTGCATTGTTTTCCACTAATTGTGTATCCTTGTGGGCATTCAATAATTGGAGCGAGCACGTCTGTATTTGATTCGTAATAATTTACATTTGTTGGAATAACATGGTGACCGTGGCCATGCCCATGCAAATGTTGTCCGTGCTGTGCATTGACTTTGGAAACTGATACCAAAGCTCCAAATGCAAACAAAAATGATCCCAAGCTTTTCATTATTATTAAGGTTTTACTTTATATTTTCGATCTTATTCTAATAGTTACTGTTGTTATTTTGAAATATTATTTTAACCTGGAAATTTTAGATCAAATTATAATGTTTTCAGGATATATTTTTTTCAAGCATCGCTCCTGTTCGTACTTCTCTGTTATGTCTAATTAGATCTCAAATTAATGTAGGAATCGTAATAATTTTTTCTCGCATTCGAGAATACCCATTATTCTTCAAGCACATGTAATGAATTTGACGCCAAACAGCATTGGCGCCAAATTTGTATTGACTAGTTTTATCCTTAAAAGTAAAAATGAGAGCAAGGATGAATCGATTGAAATTAAACATTTATACAGGCTATATCGAAAGTTATAAGATTATGGCACTTAATATTTGTTGTGTGCTACTACTGTTTCTACGACTAGCGTGGATAGAAGTATTCAGCTTTCAAAGTCTGCGGAGCTGCACTAGAACTTACATTGGAAGAGCAGATCAAACCAATAAGAAATAAAAAACTTAATAGGCAAGACCAACAAAACTTTAGTCAAAATATAACAGCCGATAAAAAAAGTAGTATATCTATGATTTAAAAACAAGCTACTAATTCTATATCACCATGTTTTATTTCAAAGTTCAATATAGAAGAATATTGCTGAAAAAAACATAATGAAGCGTCTAGATCAATAATATCAATTCTTGCCTTCATCACCCTTGGAAGGGAAATAGGTCAAACCACACCTGCCACAGCTTGTTCTATTGAAGTGCTGAGCCATAAAGACTCCTGCTCCGCATGTTTCTGCTGGACATTCACGACGTAGCTTAACTACCTTGTCACCATCAACCTTGTAGTACTTGAGTACTGCTAGCTTGACCTTCTTCTTCTTGTGCTTAATCTTCTTTGGCTTGGTAAAATTCTTCTTCTTCTTTTTGGCACCTCCCAACATTGCTTCTGAAACATACAATGTAGAGTGGTCAGAAATACCTGCTTGTTCCAAGGTTTCAAATTCGTCTAAAGTACCAAAACCGTAGCTGATACATTGGGAGTCAATTGAAATGCCAGAAAACTCGCTAATAATATGTCTTAATTCCCTCACACTCATCGTTGAATCCACCTCCAACGATCTGGTGTTACCGAGACCATATCTAAAAAATATCTGCATCTTAGAGAGTTACTCTTCAACAAAAAATATTGAGATAGCCGAGAAATATTCGACCCGAATATTATGAAACTTAAGTCTTTATTTTGAGACAAAAATTTAGAAAAAAATCAATGGCGCATCGTTACTTCGTACTATCGGCTAAAAATTCAATATATTTACCATTAATTACTATTTAATTGTCTATAATTTATTTATTATATTATAGAAAGAGACGTAAGTACTAATTTAAAAATAATTATTTTAATAGTAATTTAACTTACCGCCTTCAGGCGGCAAATTCCCATTCGCTTATTATTATATTCATTACCATAGAAACTTATTTTTACCTGTAATGAAAACAAGTCTACTTAAACCATCCTAGCTATTCTATTAAGTTTTGACCATAGTTACCATGTAAAAGTAATTCCAGTATTTTTTTTTAAAATGAAATTAAGGTAAGGGTAACAATTGATATAGTTGGAGATTGCTTGTTCCTTAGATTTACGGCATTTTCGAGGATGATCTTGTTACTCTTCTCTTACCTGTTGATGTTTCTGCTGGTTTCTCGTTTGAAGTTTTTGAACTGTTCCTAGTAGTTCTCCTGGCTGGCGCCGCATTATAACTAATTTGCTTTGGCTTTACCTCTTTAGATTGCGTGGTCTCAAAAGTTACCTTTCTACTTGGAGTCTTTTGTTTTGTAGACGACCTTGTTGTTCTCCTTGTCACAACTGTCTCTTCCTTACTATTTAGGGAAGCGAGTTTTTCCTTTGTTGATGTTGCACTTTTCGTTGATTGCCTGCGAGTATTCTTCTTTTGTGTCTGCTTCTTTGTTTCACCTTTGAAGCAAATACTCAATATCCATATTCCAAAAAAAACACCAAGAAGCATCCCAATAACATATTTAAGTGGCATGTCGTTCACTTCCTTCATTATTACGCAATACACCACTATAACTCTACTGAATATAAATATAAATATAAATATAAAATATATATATATATATATATATATATATATATATATATATATATCTGATTAGAACACGCAATATGCGATTTATCCCGCAAAGCCAATTTCTTGACCTATTTTCATATATTGTTTTTTTAAATATTTTCTGATCTATTTCTCCTTCCACATGTTTTTTGAATACTTGTATATGTGGAATACGCATAAAATAATGTACCGCCTAATTCTATTAGTTAAAAATAATCCTTCAATTTTCAAGTGTAATAATAATAATTGTTCCATCAAAGCGTTGTACGCAGTAAAAAATACAAATAAATTTAAATCATTTACGAGGGCTTTACTATCTCAGCTCATTATATATATACATGTATCTGTTTATTTATATTCATCTATTTTTGCAATGAAATATCTATGCAAAATTAGAAATGTTTGTTGATTGTTTATCTCAATTTTCCTATCTGCATTAAAATGAGTAGCAATACTATACTATTGAAGTAGCCAATTTCCTTTTTAATAGAATTAAAAGCTAGATGCGCCTCTAGCGACACCATGCTGAGCGCCAAAAAATAGCAATGTCACAAGGGTAGGTAACGGTCATAAGATTGTGTACCTAGGTATGAAATAAATTGTTGGCATTTACTTGCAACTTCTAGAAATTGATAATCTCATTTTCAATTAAACCAATGAAGATTTTTATATTCAATCCATTTGGAATAAAAATTCTAAAAATTTTATTTTTAATATTAATAAACTATAATATTTTCCCAGGAGTAAATGGAAAGTCGGCATATACTGTTATCATTCCTGATGATTATACATATTTGGTACGCTCAAAAATAAAAACAGTTGACAAACCCATCGATATGCTTTTGCACCTTAGTAGATCTGAAGCTCCAAAATATACGGTCGTACTATTTAACGTATATACTGCTATTAAAGCTGCGAAGAAATTAAGTACGAGTATGTACGTTCATTTAGTACGGCACTTAGATCACTATGATAGAGAATTTAGTGATAATGTTCAGTTCATTGTTCCAAACTTTTATCCTAATGTTAGATCCATAATTTCATCCATGGGCCATAAAGTACATGCTTCTTTGATTTCAGGGACTATTCCGGAAGAAAAATATATTGAAGCAGTTGTCGCATCCGTTTCGTTCATTAATAACGCAATTAGAAGGGGGGTAATTCCTTCTCATCAAACTACAGCATTTTATGGGAATTGCGTTGGCGGACTAATTGCTTCTGCAACTTCTGTAGCTTTGAGAGAATCATTAGCTGCTGTAGTATTGAATGGTTCTGCGTTATTTATGCCGGATGTTGTAAGACGCAAGCTTGCTAGAAAATCAGCACTTAAGAGCGTCAAGTATCTTCTCATTCATTCTTATGAAGATCAAGTTATTCCATATATTCACGCAGAAAATACGAATAATTCGTTGGTCAGTTGGGGAGCTGATTCCACAATTTATAGTGTTGAGAAAATTAGTCATTTTGATACAATGGTTAAACATAAATATACTGGTCTAAGATTCATTGCCTCTGTAATTTTGAAAAGACCGGAAATTTACAGGCCTCTCGATACAGAAGATCAAGAGTTGATTAAATCAACTAAAAAAAGAATGAAAGCGGAAGACATTGAACCAATTGTCCCACCAAGGAATTCCACGGTCGGCACAGATGATAGTAGTTCTCCTAGTAGTAGCACTATTTCAAGACAAAGTCGGCCTAATCTTGTGATAAAAGAGGAGGGAAATGTAGTGTATATTATAGATCAATCCGGCTAATAGCTTATTGACATATTTAATACAATCTATTTTGTTTTTAATGTTTTGATTTGGCTAAACTTTCTTTCTTAATTATGTTAATACTAGGTCTTCAACATTTCTAAATATGCAGACTCTTAAGCGGTTAGTTTCCCCCTGAAATTAATTCACTCTAATGCTGACAATAAATTTGTGGAGCTTCATTGAATAACATTAGGAGTTATGATCGTTCACAGATATTGTAGGCAATGGGCACCAAGCGTTGTAAGAGGTATCTCGAAGGTTGCATTTTTTTCATCAATGAGTTCCATTGCTAAAAAGAGACCAGCATACTTTGATTACCAAGCTACAACGCCTGTTGACCCAAGAGTTTTAGATAAAATGATGCCTTTTTTTACGGAGAAGTTTGGAAACTCTCATTCTAGAACTCATGGGTATGGATGGGAAGCAGAAGAAGCTGTAGAGAATGCAAGAACTAATATTGCGAACCTTATTAAATGCTTGCCCAAAGAAATAATCTTTACCTCAGGAGCAACTGAATCTAATAATACAATAATTAGGGGAGTATGCGACATTTATGGTGATATAGAAAATAAAAAGAATCACATTATTACTACTCAAATCGAACACAAATGTGTTCTGTCAACATTAAGAGAACTTGAACTAAAAGGTTTCAGGGTGACTTATCTTAAAGTCAACAATAAAGGCCTTATTTCTTTAGAGGAGTTGGAAAAGTCCATAATCCCTGGAGAGACTATTCTGGCTTCTATTATGCATGTCAACAATGAGATTGGAGTAATTCAGCCTATGAATTTAATAGGAGAAATTTGTAAAAAATATAATGTTCTTTTCCATAGTGATGTAGCCCAGGGACTGGGAAAAATCAATATTGATGTTGATAAGTGGAATGCAGACTTTTTATCTCTTTCTGCACATAAGGTGTATGGTCCGAAAGGAATAGGAGCATTTTATATTCGTAGTAAGCCTAGAAGACGGATAAAACCACTAATTTTTGGTGGCGGTCAGGAGCGAGGAATGAGATCTGGTACGATGCCAGTACCATTAGCTGTTGGATTTGGTGAAGCATGTAAGATTGCTTCTTCTGAAATGAATTCTGATTCTATACACGTCAAGTCTCTATATGATAAACTTTACAAAGGAATTACCACTCAACTACCAGATGTAGAACTCAACGGGTGCGGCGTAAACCGTATGTTTGGGAATCTAAACTTAAGTTTTACTGGAGTTGAAGGGGAGTCACTAATGATGAAGCTATATTCTTTGGCTTTATCATCCGGAAGTGCATGCACATCTGCATCATTGGAACCATCGTATGTTTTAAGAGCAATCGGCGTCGGAGAAGATGTTGCCCATACATCCATTCGCTTTGGACTGGGGAGGTTCACTAAACACGAAGATGTAGATAAGGCTGTTAAAGAAATTGTTGAGTCTGTAACTCTTTTGAGAAAGATGTCCCCTCTTTGGGATTCTATTACAGATACAAAGGTTAAAGATGAGGAGTCACTCAAATGGACATGAAACTACTTTGAATATACGAAAACTTAAATTTAAGTAGGATATAAAATTTATTATTTCAATAGTAGGTTGACAAGATTAAATATTTTTTCGAATTCGACTAAAAATTTTATTTGTTCGAAAGCATCCTGCGCGATGGCGCCCATTATTGGATACACTTACAAGATTACCTATGAAAAACAAAATTTAAGGTAATGGGTATAGCTGTGTTGTTCCTCATTATATTTTTGCAGCTGTTTATGAGTATTCGTGGCGGACTGAATTTGTCTGATGGCACTGTCGAAGTTGTTGGCTCTGATTATAGATATTTGAGAAAGATAAGTGATTTACGGCCATTAAGACTTAGCACATTTGGACACTTGTCTCGCTCAGAAACTCCTAAATATACTGTTATATTTATGCATGGATTTGTAGTTGACAGTAGCGCTCTATATCGGCTAACCTCAAAATTTTTTGTTAGAATGGTACGCCACCTGGATCACTACGATCAGGATTATAGCAATAATGTTCAACTAATTGCTCCAAACTGGCACAAAGAATTTCTCCCTTTTACTGAAGAGATACCAAATGAGACTATTACCACATTCAAAGCAGGAAGACCTTCTGCTGATCAATACATCTTACAGGTATTGAGTTTAATTGCCTTCATTAATAGCTTGGTAAGGCAAGGTATTATTCCTTCACTTGAAAATACAGGTATACAGGGAAATTGTCTGGGAGGTATTATTGGTATTGCTGCGGCCCTTGGAATGAAATCAAATATTGGAGCAGTTGCAACATGCAACTCTGCTTTATTACATCCTGACTTAATTAGGAGGAAGATACTTAGAAAGTCTGCTATAAGTACTTCTTTTTTGTTAGTTCAAGGTGATGAAGATAAGATAATCTACCACAAATTCGCATCTGTAACCGAGTCCATTCTTAGAGATTGGGGTGCCAAAAATGTGTTACTACATAAAACAAGAGGTGGGCACTTCTCTGTCATGGCAAAGCATTTATATACAGGTTTCAGATTCATTGCATCCGTTCTCCTTAAAAGGCAGGAAATATTCCGCCTCGAAGATTCTTATAACACTAAATTAATTGCAAAAACTAAGAGGAGAGTTGAAAATGTCTCAGAAATTGTTCCAATTGTTCCTAAAGTAACACCTAATGATGATATTCAAAGCTTTAATAGCACTACATGATTGCTATTTTAATTGCAAATATTTCGAGTTTGGTATTCAAATATTTGAAGAAAGATTTTATGTACTTATACACTTTCCGCATGCGGCTTTAATGATCGAAAACAAATATGAAACTTCTCTATTAAGAAGTACTTTCTTAACCATAGTAATAGATGCAAGTATTCATTATACTGCTTTCTTATAACTAAAACAATTAGTTTTTTATTTTGCGTTTATTTCTTTCACTATTCGTTTTTTTTTTACTAAGATAGCAGGAAGATACCGCCATACAGTTACTTGTCAGCTTTTCTTAAAAAATGCTCGTAAGGCTCGCGAAATTAGTCATTGTTATCGTATTCATAAGTAAATTCACTCCAAATAGTTGTCTTACCCAAAATCCTTTTCAATTTGGTTATAAAGAAGTAGTCCCTGTTGAAGAAAAAAACTCGAGAACATTTTTACTTAGGGAAAGGGCTGACAGCTCAGATATTCCCTTACCGAACCATTTTCCTAATGAACCTTTTTACTCTACGAACGACTACACGCTTGATATTAAAGTCAAGCTAGCATTCTACGGAGATTATATTAATTCTGATTTTGAATATATTAAAGTCAAAGCCAAACATGGACCAAGGATAATAAATACCTGCGGTCATTTTGTTCACAAAAGTTTACCTCCGAAATATACGATTATAGTCTCGCTGGGTGGATTGAGCACTCATGCGTGTTCAGAAGAATCTCTTAAATTTTTTAGGAAATATATCAACTACATTTCAAGCATCTATGGCCTGGAAATTGTAAATTCTACACAATTCATTTTTCTTAACTGGTTCTATCTTGTTTATCATGGATCCAACGACCTTTATTTTTCCAAGAAAATGGTTAGATACTGGATCAGCAAGCCTAAAAAAAAAGATATTATTATACCTGCAGTGAGCTCTGCTGCTTTCATCAACAAATTGTTCCGTATAGGTGTAATTCCTTCACTTTCTGATACAGGAGCATATGGATTATGTATCGGAACATTGAATATTGCCCTTGCTTCGTTATTAATCAAAGAAAATATGAAAGTCGTTGTTCTTAATGCACCGTCCTTTTTTTGGAAAAATTATCTGGAGGATGTAGTGGATGATTCGTTGGTCGGAAAGAAAACAACAAAATACTTTATTCTTAGTGGAAGAAGTGATAGGATCTTCCATTATAAGAGACATGGCAAGAAACTTTCAAATTTTTTGTCTAACTATTCAGATTATGTTAGATATTTTAAACTAAATGCAGATCATGCGGAGCTTATTATTACATATATTTATACAAGCATGCGAATGATTGCGACTGTTCTGCTTGACAAAGAATATTCCATTACATATATTAAAACTAAGGATTATAATAAAATTCCCAAATCATTCTCTCAATCACACTGGTTTAGATATGTCATGTATCAACTTAAAGAAAACGAGCATTTAGAAAAATAAATTTACATTGCGTAATTTATTGCATGTGGCAAACTACAGGCGTGAGGCTGAGGCGCCACGCAATAAGTTATTAATAAGCATTGTTCTTCATAATAACCTTATAAAATGGACATAAACGATGTTACAGCGACAGTTAAAACTGCATTCTGCAACACTCAAATTGCGGAAGCGTTTGCTGCTGCTGTAGTTGCATCTTCTAAGGGGAAGGAAAATGTGATTCAGGAAAGTTATGATTTAGAGATTAAAAAGCTATCAAATGAACTAAATGCTTTAAAAAACTGTATTAACGATATGCAACAATCATTTTTAAATAAATTTGGTGCTGCATCAAATTCAAAAAAAACTTCTGAAGTTAATGATAGTCCGATATGTGAAGAAAACAATATTACTAATGAAGAATTCCTAAATAGAGAATGGAAAACAATGCAAAAATATATTTATGAGCATTTCAAAAATCAAACGGAAATACAATCAAAAGTTAAAGAAATAGAAGATCACATTATTCATGGCAAAGAACATTTCTCACTAAAAAGTAGCGAAATTCATTCTCTAGAAAAAAATCTGGAAGTTAGCACTGAGCACATTACAACCTTGGCACATTTAATAGAGAATCAAAAGGACAAAATTAATTTGTTAGAAGAAAAGGTTGGTCTTTTAGAGAGTAAAATTAATCGCCTAGATGATAGGTTTATCACTAATTTTCAAATATTGGAAAATGTGGCAAAATCAACGGATTCGCTTATGAATATGCTTAATAGCCAAACAAAATCATGGGAGAACTCCCGCAAAATATTTAAAAAATTAAGTAGTGATGCTGATTATCTTTTAAAAAGGACTGCAGATACTTTTGAAGGAAATAGTATTGCGGATGAACTTGTACTACTAATAAAGAAGTTTACTGATGTAATGCAGGGTGTCTAACCACTACATTTTGTTCCGTTTCTAAATTTCACTTATTAATGTAACCCAATTTATTTTGTTGTCTCTCTCTGTACCTTTCTTCCAACATTCCCTTTGGAATACATGTATATAATATGTGTGTGCAAATTTTTCCCTCCTTATTTAATTGAACTTGATTATTAAGTAAAAACGCTTCCTTATTTAGTCTCGCCCAGTCTATTGGCGTTAAATTATTGGGAATCGATGAGATGATCCCTAACTTCTCAGGATACGGATCTGGGGTAGAATTCTCAGTGATAACCTGATTCATCGAAGATTAACTTGTAAAAATTAAGATTAGTTTATATAACCAAATATTATTTTGGCGTTAATACCTTAAGAATGAAGTGATCTTTTTTTTTTTGTTCCAATTATTTTTAACAAAAAAAAAATTACCAGAAATCTAAATAGAGCTCTAAGAGTGGATCCTTCTGAATATTCGCTATGAAACACTAAAGCTGAATAGACACAAACAACTTTAACTTAGAAGAATAATTTTGCAAATAATACTTGTTCCATGCGGAAATAACATTCTGATTGGCGGGATATTAGCTAATCAACAATATGACAAAAAACTAATCTTCAAAGAGATTAAAAGAGCTGAAATTTTGCTACCGATATCAAACATTCGGCTCTAGTAAGTCGGCATCATTCCCTTTGTTAAATGAATATTTTTACACATTTTTTCGAATATACAAAAAAAATAAATAAGACACCGCTCTAAAGTAACATTTATCCGCTCGCTCCTTTTGGTATCGTCTTTTTAATTAAATTAAACAATAAGTAAATTCAAAGAAATGTCTGAAAAGGAGATAGGCACTCGTGATCAACAACAGAATGTTGAACGCCGGAAGGATGGGGCATATATCCCTCCACATAGAAGGCAACAAGGGTTAAGAGAAGATCCTAATTCTAATTTGGCGAGCTTTTCAGGAAATCAAGCTAATTCCTACAATAGTCAAAGAAATAATTCTAGTAGAAATAATATAGATGGTAAACGTAATGATCAGACTAGTAATTTAGGCTTCAGAAAACATAACAATTCTTTTAATGAATCAAACATAAGTGTGGATCGATTTAGTGCGTTGGGAGAGAGGCAATCAAACGCCTCTAACTCGAAGTACCAATATAATGCAGTTACGGGTGGTAATAACGATAGATTTGGCAACCTAAATGAAAAACCTCAGGAAAGGGGCTACAATAAGTACTACAGAAATCGTATTGGCGTTTCAGGTACTGGATGGGACGTAAGAGATGGCAGATCGCTTTATCGAGATGATGAAGACAAAATATTTTCAAAGTCAAAAGAACACAGAGCAGGGATTAATTTTGATGCATACGATAATATTCCGGTGGAAATGACAGGCTCTGATACAAACAAAATCAAGCCAATGCAAAGTTTCATGGAGCTTGAAGGAATACACGAAATATTATTAGATAACATTAGAAGAGTTAAATATGAAAGACCTACTCCAGTTCAGAAGTTCTCCATACCGACTGTTTTAAATGGGAGAGACCTAATGGCATGCGCTCAGACTGGATCTGGCAAAACAGCGGCATTTCTATTTCCAATAGTAATGAAAATGCTAAACGACGGCCCCCCTCCAACTCCTCAACAATCTTCTCTTAGAATAAAGAGAATGGCATACCCGGTTGCTCTTGTTCTATCTCCAACACGTGAACTTGCTATTCAAACTTATGAGGAATCTAGGAAGTTCTGCTTTGGAACTGGAATTCGAACTAATGTATTATATGGTGGAAGCGAAGTTAGGAGTCAAATAATGGACTTAGACAGAGGTTCAGATATTATAGTAGCGACTCCGGGAAGACTTAGAGATTTAATTGATAGGGGAAAAGTTAATCTCAAATTAATCAAATTTTTGATTCTAGACGAGGCTGACAGAATGCTTGATATGGGTTTTGCTCCTCAAATACGGGAAATCGTAGAGGATTCTGAAATGCCTCATAGTCTTGATGGTAGACAGACTGTTATGTTCAGTGCCACCTTCCCACGCGAAATACAACAACTTGCAAAGGACTTCTTACACAACTACATTTTTTTGACTGTTGGAAGGGTTGGCGCAACTAGCGGTTCTATTGTTCAACGTGTTGTATATGCCGAGGAAGACCATAAACCCCGTTTACTAGTTAAACTTTTATTAGAGCAGGGTGAGGGTTTAACAGTCGTTTTTGTTGAAATGAAGCGCAGAGCAGATCAAATAGAAGACTTCCTTATTGACCAAAACTTCCCTGCTGTCTCGATTCATGGGGATAGATCACAACAGGAACGTGAGCATGCACTAAGGCTTTTTAGGAGCGGCCAAAGACCGATCCTAGTGGCTACTGATGTTGCTGCTCGTGGGCTTGATATCCCTAATATTACGCACGTAATTAATTTGGATATGCCCTGCAACATAGATGACTATGTACACAGAATAGGTAGAACTGGCAGAGCCGGAAACACGGGCTTAGCCACGTCTTTTGTCAATGAAAGTAATAAGCCTATATTAAGAGACTTACTTGCAGCATTAGAAGAAAGTGGTCAGGATGCCCCTGAATGGTTCCAAGACATGGTTAAGTCATGCACAGCCTCATTCGGAAGGTATGGTAACAGATTCAACAAGGGTGGGGTATCTAGTTCTCAAAGAGGAAATAGAGGGTTACACAGCTTTGGAAGTGTAGATATTAGAAGTAATCAGGGAGGAAGTAATTGTAGCTCTGTTAATTCTAGCTATGGCTATTCTGGTAATAACTCAAGTTCTGGAAACCAAGGTTCTAATAACGAGCAATGGAGAAACAGAAAGGGTCCGGGGAACCACTCTTACAATGGGGTAGCTGGGAACGGGAATAATGCTTCGCACTCTAAAGTTTCCAATAGAGACTTTGATCACGATGATGCATGGTAAACAGCAACAAATTGCGCAGTGTTTGATACCGATGTTATCATATGAATTGCTATCATTTAATTAATTTTTTTATAGTATTCTAAACGACTAATAATAGAGCGATGTCTACGACATCTTGCTTTTCTATATTTTAAGTTATATATTTAGAGCTCTCCAACATGTCTTTCCAAACGAGATATTATCCTGATACCTTTCAAATACTGACTTAAGTGCATTGTTTAAAATGCCTTGAATAGCTGGGCTTTCATAGTAAATGATTGCATGTGTGAGTTTTTCCACAAACTCCTGGATGTTCGATGCCAAGAACCCGACATCTTGTCCATTGAATCTCGTTAGGATGTCTTTCTCAGGCCCTCCTGACTTGTGTGCAAACGTTAACAAGCCGGAGCAGACGAATTCTGCAACGCAGATACCAAAATGTTCATCTTCCATTGTGTGGATTGCAAACCTTGATGTGCTCATAATATTCTGCAACTCTGTTGAACTTGAATTAATAACTAGCTCTAACTTCTCTTCAAGCTTCTCATCTACTATCATTTGTTTAAGGGAATTTAGATAATCCTTGTATTTAGGATTTGAATCCTGTGAAGTTCCACACATTTTAAACCTTATTTCTTCATAGATTTTTTCAAGCCTAATTTTCTCTTCTTTGCTCGCTTTATTAATAATTTCCTTGATCCTTTTAAGTACTCCAGAGAAAATTCGTATTTGTACAAAATGATTTTTTTCAACTCTAAATTGTGAAAGTGAAATAATCACATTTTTTCTTAGTTTTGGATCTACTAACTTATTTAGTGAATGATCTATATTTATAGGTGGATAGCAAACACTCATTTCAATAGAATTTTTCTCCCAAAGCTCATTAAGCTTATTAAACGTCCAATTTGAATTTACAACAACCTTGTTTGCAAGACCAATACTAAGTTTATAAACAAACAAGAATAGTTTTAAGTAAAAATATCTTAGAATATTCCTTTCCCTTTCACTTTCAATATTTTCTTTGCTAACTTGAGGATAATGAATATATGTTGAAATATGTTTAGTTGTTGGGAGAACTCTTGCTGGTATTAGTGCAAACGGGAATCCTGCTGTTTCTACAAAAACTTCCGGAAATGGCCAGCTAAACAATAAACCCTCCAGAGAAACAATTAAAGCTGCTAAGTTTACACTCCAGAGTCTAAAAAATGCAAGTTGTAAAAGAAACCCTAACTTTAATTCGACGATTTTAATCCTGTCAACAAACTCGGGACGATTTAAAGGGATTCTAAATAAACTCTCAACTTTCTTAACAATTTCAGTCCTATCAAGTTTACAAGTAGAATATATCACAACCTTATTTTTTATATTGGTATTTAGAACTTCATATATAATACACCATAATACCTTTTCGCCCCCACCAAAGTTACCACACTGAGGATGAAAAAATCCTATTGTACTTTTTCTCTCTTCCTTCCAAATTTTGAAAGAATTAAAAATCATATTTAGGTAAAGATCGTAACACACGAAATGCAAAATAAGCGTACTAATTCATTTATGTATCTTACTAAGCCCAGTCGAAATTATTTGTAATACCGCCTGAAAATAAGTCATCTATAAAAAGATATCGAACTAAATCTACCAATCACATTGAAAACGAATTATTATGTACGAAATGTAAATAGTTTTCTTGGCCTTATTACCACGGACCATTTAAATACATATAGTCGAAACAATATTGCCAAGACATGACGGGAATGTAGAAACATGTTAATATCTAATAAGTAATGCAATTATATGAAATAAAAAATCATTCGGCAAAAATAAAGCAAACATTCACATATATTAGTAACCAATTATTATGCTTCTACGTAATACAGGATATTACATGGACTCGGATGCTGAAGTCGATCCCAGCTATTACGAAGCAATAATAGAAGCAACTCAGGATAAAGTATTTAATAGGTAAGTAAACAAAAATATACTATACACATCGCTTAAACAAGTAAAATTAACTTCCTAAAAATCCATATTAAGCTATGAAGAAACGAGGTTTATTTTTTATTTAGGAGATGATGTTCTTCAAAGGCCAGTAATAATGTTGGTATCTTGTTTTCTTCCTCCCACAGTAGATGAACTTGATAAGGCAATGAGATATGCAGTTCATTACACTAAAGAATTTGTGAGAACCGAATTTATTATCATTCAATGTTTAACTAGGACAAATATTCTAAGCGATGGCAGCTCAAACTTTCTACAGCAATTTTATTCTCTATTACCTACAGAATATAAAAAAAATCTAAAAAAAGTGATAATGTTTCATTATGGTGTAAGTAATCGTGCATTATTAACGATTACAAGTTCTTACATGTCTCCGAGGTTTATGAGAAAGCTCGAGTATGCAGATTCAATAAGAGAATTATATCGCTTTATTCCTGACATTTCAGAAGAAGAGTTACTAAATAGACTACCTTTTATTGTTAAGCACGATGACGCAGAACTCCTAGGATTAGAGGCTCCGGCATTATTATCGATGAGCTTATTGGAGCAATGTATTTGTAATGGTTATAATGTTCCAGGATATGGTAAAATACCAGCCATCATTGTTGATTTCGTCCAAAAGCTATCTAAACCTGACATTGTTATAATTCCAAATTTGTTTAGCTTACAAACATCTGCCGACAAACTTACTTCAATAATTGGAGAAGTTGATAGTGGAGTTCCATTCAGATCTGCTGATTCAGATCCATCTACCCTAGTGTCTGCATTTAAATTGATACTCAATTCTTTGGATGAGCCTTTACTAGGTTCGGAAACATTTCATTCAATTGTAAGACAATGTAAAAGCTCAGGCACCCATGAATTAGCCCACAGCTTCTATATTAATTTCCTTAAGGAGACTATTTCAAAGTTACCAGATAGTTCAAAATTGGTAATAAAATTCTTAGTTGATTTCCTACATTTTGTTTCAACAAAGTCAAGCATTAATAATATGACAGCACATAAAATTGCTGAAATTTTATCCCCTGCATTTTGTAGACCTAATAGTATGAAAAACATTACGATGTATCAATCTATTCCACCATGTGTTGAATGTATCACAGTACTTATTTCAGATTGCCAAAGTATTTTTAACAATATTTTACCCGATATTAATTCATTTGACCATCTGCGTGAAGTAAAAGAGAACCTCAGAAAGAAGCAACTTGAAGAGGCTGAAGAAGAGGAAGAAGCAGAAGAAGAAGTAGAAGAAGAGGAAGAAGCAGAAGAAGAAGTAGAAGAAGAGGAAGAAGAGGAAGAAGGGCAACCAGAATTATTAGGAACCGGGGACAAAGACGAAGTTGAGAGCGAAGAAAACAACTGAGAACGCTTTTTCTTATTGAAACCAATATCTATTCTTGCCAATTGCTATAGTCTCATCGCTCGTTTATTTATTAAGGAATTGATGTCAATTTTTTTTATTTTCTTGTAACTATGAAAAAGTTCTCCCGGCGAGGATCGAACTCGCGACCTTCGGCTCATAAGACCGACGCTCTAACCGAGCTGAGCTACAGGAGAAACTCACTATGTGACGGCTGCAAATTAAAGTTATTCAAATATTAAGGTATCCATTTTGAATAATTTAATTTGTGTTAAACTTTTTTTGTAGCCAACAAATTATTTCTGTAGATCGGTACTTAACATTAGTACCGCTGCCTAAAAAAAAATATTTTATGAGACAAAATCTGATAGTTATGTACATAAAATCTATTGAATGTTAATTTTTGCTTTCATTAATTAGCTTTTAATTCCCTATGCACACCTAGTTAGCCTCCGTAGCATAGTGGTAATGCGTTCGCTTCGTAAGCGAAATATCCAGGGTTCAATCCCCTGCGTGGGGCTGGTTTTTGGTAAAATTCGTACTTAAATTAGAATTATATTTTGCAACTTATTGCCATTGTTTAATAAGCATACTAATAAAAATTGTACTATGTTAAACCACAGATATTATATTTATGCGTATCTCTTGAATATATTTTTAATGGGGAAAAATGCAGCTATTACCTTTTCAAAAATCAATACTGAATGATATTAATAATCACAAGTCTTGCCTAATCATCCTAAGTAAAGGCCTTGGTATTTTTAATATCGTCTACAAATACTTGGCTAACACAGAAATCAATGCAGGGAATTCTATTTTTATTTTAAACTTATCAGTACCTGAAGTTGATTCTTTTAAGCTGTTTGTGCAAAATATGGATCAAAAGCAACATGATGAAAATAAAGATAAATTTACGAGAAATGGTTCTCTTCTTTCTAGTAAACTTGTGGCTATTAATTCAGAAATGAATTTAAACAAAAGAAAGGCATTTTACAGTAATGGTGGGATATATATTATCACTTCAAGAATCCTATTAACCGATCTATTATCAGAAAAGCTCGATTTTTCACATATAGATGGTATTATATTATTTAATGCAGAGAGCTTAAATGTTAGAAATTGGAATGATGCGTTTATTCTACAATTATTTAAAAGCAAAAATCCAAATGGGTTCATTAAAGGAATTTCACAACGCCCAGAAATTCTAAATCAGGGATATTTTGGGCCCGGAATTACCATGAGATATTTAGGGGCAACTGATTTATTTTTATACCCAAGAAATAATATTATTGTTGAAGAATCGTTTAAACTTACTCAGAAAATAAAAGTAATAGAAAAGTCAGTAAAGGCAACTGAATACTTTTATGTTATACAAAAGTGCATTAAAATATTATTGGAAAAAGGGCTACACGAAATTTTGAAATTTAATCCAAACATTGAATTAACCATGTATGACTTGCTATATAACTCATCAAAAAAATTAAAAAATAAAATTGAGTCATTAACGCAAGATTTGTGGTATAAAATGACGTCTAAACACAAACAAATTACAAAGGATATTATATCTTTAAGAAATTTGCTTGAATTGCTATATTTATCAGATGCATCTGAATTCTTTTTTTGTTTAGAATGCATTCGATCATCAAAACTTATTGATACTTCTTGGATGTTAACTACAGAATTTGAAACTTTATATAAAGTATCAAGATCAAGAATATTTAGAATCAACAATGAAGCTAATAATAATAGCAGTGGATCTGAAACTCCTTTTACTCTTTCTCTTGAGGTTAATCCTGTATATATTCAATTAATTGATATTATCTCAAATATTGGTAAAGAACTCACTGATAATGATATTTCTACTTTATTACAAGAAAATGATTTATATGCTAGGCTTTCAGTCAAAAAAAATCAAATTGAATTGAACTCTAACTTAAATTCTTTGGGAAAAAATGCTGAAACAAAAACTTGTGATGAAACAATTTTTGTAGAAACGGATGGTATCGAATATGACCTGGATCAAAACGAATACTCGCAAATAAATGAAAAATATGTGGAAATATGTTCGAATACATTGAATAATAACAACTTTGCGCATAAAGTTCCAGAATATAGAGTTCTACTTATCATTCCCGATGAATTCTACCTTACAATTGCTGATGTCGAATTTTTGGTACTAAATGGCCCACAAAATTTTTCTGCTATGAAATTAATTGAAACTTTACAAAATATCGAATTTGACTTAGTGTCTGGAGTGTCGAATATAATTACAAAAATAATATCTTCTTTTGGAGCTACAACCTGTACTAATTCTAATGAAAAACTTCATTCTTTTAATCAACTTAGAGACCTATTATCAAAACTAATTAAAAATAATAGTAATCTAAATTGCTCATACTCTTATAATGATTTAATAATTAATTCTATCCCAAATTTGAGTGTATCTGAAAATAATGATTTAAACCAAATAATCAAAAACGACAGAATTAATCCAAAAATAATCATTAGTTATCCGAGTGTTAAAGTGCAAGGTAAGAAAACAATCGTTTTTCTTCTAAAATCTAATTAATTTTTAGGGAAATTCTGGAATATACTCTCATTACATTTGCCGCATCTAATTATAATGTTGGATCCTGACATTTCATTGCTCAGGGAAATCGAATTATTTACTGCAACTTCAGAGAAAAGTATAAAATTGTATATACAGGTAATTATGATTACAATTCAGAATTCACTTAGGCATGTAAGTTTCAATATTCAAATATTTTATAATTAACAATATTTCTATAGGAAAAGCTCCTTAACGCAATAAAAAGTGAAGAACTCTCATGGATAGGTCTTGAAAGGCACAAAAAAACTTTAGTTGTGCCATTAAGTGACATAACTGAAGGTGAAATATTAGCGAAGCTTAGCAACTCCTCAATTTATCAAGATCGGTATAAAGAAGAAAATGATATTCAAAAAATAATCGTAGATATACGAGAATTTAGGTCATCTCTTCCATATCAGCTTTTTTGCAAAGGAGTTAAAATAATTCCTATGAGCTTAGAAATAGGAGATTACGTAATATCTCGCGATGTATGTATTGAACGGAAGTCACTACCTGACTTAGTAAACTCACTTAGTAATGGAAGGCTATTTACGCAATTGCAATGGATTTCAAAACATTATTCCACCCCTGTAATATTAATTGAATTAAATAGCTTGATAGAAATATTAAATCATCAAGGAATGCAACAAAATTTTTTACCAGTGAAGTTTAATTCTTGCGACATTTATTTGAAATTAATTCTTCTAACAAGGCATTTTCCTAATATTAAACTTATTTGGAGTTGCAATTCGTCATTTTCTTCATTAGTTATTCTCCGCATCAAGAAAGATAGAGAGCAACCTAATCTGAAAGATGCTAGTACTTTGAATACTGGAATTCTTAAAGCAAATGATATTTTAATTGAAAAAGAAAAAAAATCTAAAGGTAAAAAAAGAAAAGTATCCTCAGACTCGACCAAATCCAATTATTATGCAACTGCATTTCTAAGGTATCTACCTGGGATAAATGCCAAAAATATTAAAGTTCTTACCTCTAACTTTCGCTCAATTAAAGAAATAATTAATGCGCCATTGGAAAATTTAATAAACCATTTAGGGATCTCATTTGGAACATCTCTTTTCAGAGCATTGCATGAGGGCTACTCAGAAAATATTAATCTGAGATAATTGTTAATTGATTAAATCGCTAGCATGTTCATAAGTACTTTCATTTAATGACAAATTATTCGATTTTGAAAAACCATCAACAAAACTGTTTGAATATAAATTCGAACGTCGTGCTCTACCTCTTAAATTCTTCTGAGCTGGCGACTTCTCTGCGCGCTTGTGCTCAAGAAACTCAATTGCTACTTTAAGCGCAGCGGCAACTGTTCCATGTTCTTTGGGGTTAAATGATCTGGTCGCTCTTGTTCCTCCCGATGTAATAAACCAAACACGCCATGTTTTCCTTCTAACGCACCAAGAGATTCCAGTGTGTCCAACGACTTTCCAAGATTGTCTTTCTGGATACCACTCTACCCCCTCAATTTCATCAAGCCTTCCTAAAGGAGCTCCTCCGGAAGCAACTAACATGGAAATCTCATCATTGTTTTTATATTTATGGTTATCGGTTTTAATTCGTGTTCCATCGATCATTATATCTGACTTTTGACGTGAAAAGTGAAGCCTCCTACGTATTTCTGAATTGCTCGTTTCAATAGAAGATGAAACATCATCCGATGAATGATCGAATTTACTTTTATTTGTCACTAAATTAGTATCGCTATCTCTATTTGGAATGACCCAAACACCATGCAAGGTAGATGTGTGAGAGACTGACGAGTTATCAGATGATACTCTACCGCAATTATTGCTTAAAGAAAATGTGTCATCTGCATTTAATGAAGTTTGGTTTGTATTTGAATATATGTTCTGATTAGGTGCTTGAAAACTAGTTAAATACTCTCTAAAATTATTATTCCAATAGTTGGGAGCCTCTGAATATTCCAGTTCATTACACACTTGAGTAGCATTTAAACCTTCGAATAATCTTTGGTTCGAATGAATACTATCTTCTTCTACTTCTTGAGAAACCCAAATATATTCATCTCCAATTGTTGCTCTTGCAGGTAATGTAAGTTCATGAAATTGATTTGTGGTAAAAACTGAGCCTACTCCAGGATTGTATATATCTTCAAAACCATCTGGACCTTCAAAGTTATTTATGCACGAATTCCATTCAGAGTAAGAATTGCACATCGATTTCGCTGGAAAAACCTCTTCACTCAGTGGTTTATATATGAAATATTGGAAGCATATATTTGATTGATTTACAAATATAGTAAATCCCACTGCCAATAATTATCTAGATTTTCTCTACATAAATTCAATAATATAATTATGCAAACACCTCAGTCCAATAATTTTTTTTTTTTTTTGAAATAATTCACTGCAAATATAATTTTAAAATAGTATGTTAATCAATATCATTGAAGCATGTATAAATAGGTATCAATCTGGGTACCTGCAATAATAGATGAGGAATTACGACATTACGCTTCAAGACTATACTGCAATTTTTATTTTTTTTTCTGGATATAAAAATGCTAATTTCTGAAAATCTTGTAAATTTGCAATAAAAATTTCTTAAGTTCCACTAATTAAAAAATTCATTAATTTATTATATTATTCACTATTAGTCCCTTTAAAGCTGGGATCTATATGAACTGATTTTTTTGAATACCTTCGTAACAAAGTGCATGCTTTTTTTTTTGTGCATAAATTTGACATTAGCGCCGTCTTGTGAGTATTAATCGCGTACTGGCCTTTTTTTTAATTCATGCCAAGAATTTTATGAAATTTTGTTAATTGATATTCCAGGGACAAATATGGTTGATGAAAAAATTGATAAAATTAGACATAGCGTAAATTGTGATGAAACATCTGACTTTCAACCCAATGATAATTTGACTCCAACGGCAAAAGAGAAAGGAAATGAGGTAGGTTTTTGGAAATATGTCTGACTTTTTTTCATGATTAAAATTTAAGGAGTTTAATAATAAAGAATATGAGAAAGCTATTGAGCATTGGCTTAGAGCATACAGGTCATGTTGTTATATTTTGTCAAAAAATGTTTATTCTGAAATGCCAGACAAAGACAAGGAAATTAAGGTCTTAAAAATGCAATTAGACTCTAATCTATCTATTGCGTACTTGAAGCTCCAAGACTATCCAAACGCTATACACTATGCAAATAAGGCTCTGGAATATGAATCGAATAATTTGAAAGCATTACACCACAAATGTATAGCGCTATTCGAATTGAGCGAATATAAACAATGCGTTGAATGTGCGGATATAGCTTTGAATGTTGAGCCCAACAATGTTGTTTTCAAAAAAGTTAGGTATAATGCTCTGTTAAAACAAAAACAATACATTTCAAAAAGCAAAAAAATTGTAAGTTAAACAATTTAATTTGAAAAAAAAAAAAATAACCTTCGATAGAGCGAAGCGCTATTCAAAAACTCAAAAGCCAATGAAGAATCTGTTGTAAAACCAAAGCAATATTTACTAAAAGTATTAGTAGAGTGTTTTGACTTATTTTTCAATTCTAAAGTTGGAAGGAATTTTATCAATATTATTTCAAAAATTTGTCCGATAAGAGTAGTGAATGCTTTTGTAAAATAGGATATCTTGATTAAATGATTGCTAAATATTAAATCGAAAACCTATTCATTTCTGTGAAAATTATATTATTATAAACTAATATGATTCTTTTTTAGGTCGAACTCAAAAGGACCAGAAGTCGAGTGCAAAAAAAAAATCCGCATAAAGTACGGGCTACGAGACTCGAACTCGTGATCTCTTGCGTGTAAGGCAAGCGTCATAACCACCTAGACCAAGCCCGCTGCTACGTGTAACCAACAAAAGAAATAAAAATATTGTTAAAATCTAAGAACTTCAGGTAAATAAGTCAGTTCTTGTATTAGTAGGGTATAAACAACTCTGAATATAATCTAATATTACCTCAATATCTACCTTATTCTTTTCCAATAATCCGCTTATTTCGTGTTCATTTTTTATGGCATTTATGAACTTGGAATATCTCATTGCAATGGTAGTTCCAAGCAGTCTTAATATCTCCTCGCTTGTATGAAAGTTTGAAAATGACGTTAATGTAGCTTGTAATTCAATATCAATATTTTTTTTCCAAGTATTATTAAAGCTTGTGAGTATTTTGTTAATATATTCTATATTAACTTCGCTTAAGCAGAATTTTGAATCAATAACTTGCATTATTCCAGAATATGAATTATTCAAGCGATATTCAATATATTTTTGTGTGTATTCACGGAATAAATGCTGAAAATTATCCAAGGAAATTCCGTTTTTTCCTCGTAACACTGAAATTATCGCGTCAGCATTGTTAATTATAAATATACAACCTTCTTCAGGTCCAATGTAATTTTCATTTTGCAAAAATTCATTTGATGACAGCAACCAATTGATTAGGGACGATTGAACTCTGTCAATTAGTTTCTTTATTTGATCGTTGTGACCATCCGGTTCATCTATTAGTTTTGTTAAAACCGTTAATAATTCTGAAACTCTGCGAGTAATAGGATTTAGATGCGGTCGTTTGTCTGAAATGCATAATTTGATAAATTCACGGTTTGAGAGAGAAGACAATGAATAAATCTGGAAAATAATTGAAGACTCCAATGAAATGTAAATTGTTTGACTTTGCATGCCATAATATTCAAACAAAGAGCTTGAATCTGTTATAGCATTTACAAAGACTTTCAACTTTGATTCAGTAAGACGCTTAAATTTGAGTATTATGTTGTACAATATTGATAGACCGGTAGTATCGTTTGTTTTCAATATTGAAAATTGAAATAATTCTAAAGTCTTTATCAAATGATCATCAAAAATTTGATGTAGAATATCCTTTAATGCATTATCAAAAAGTTGCCTAGTAAATTCGAAGATCGATATGAATGCCTTATATATCATCTTCTGTGATTTAAAAAAAATCTCCTCTATTTTAAATATCTTTTTTGGCTTTGAAAAAAATGATTCCTCTACAGGTTCACCGATCGACAAATAAAAGTTGTTTAAAATTTGTTCTCTTTCGAATAGTACTGAGTGATATTTTTCATAATCTTTGGAAGTAATTATAACACCTTGTTCGTATTTATTCTGGCAAAGCCCTTCTATTTCTTTAACAATTTGTGAAAACAGCCTTGATGCAAACATAATATATCTTTCCCTAAAAAAATCAATTTCGCTTGCATTTAAGGTTAATTCCTTTATGACTTTACTCAATCTGATTAATTCAGAAAATGTGACCGAATTTGAATATCCTGTTTCCATTATTATGAACATAGATTCTTTATTGGAAAATAACGAATTTAAATTGCACTTTATTCTATTTACAACAATATTAAACAATGAGCTATATAATAAATAAAGCTCCCTTCCTATTTTTGTTTTTCTAATGTACGTGTTTTTTATAGTATTTAATTTGTCTAATAAACTTTTCAAGGGAATATAATAATCCTTATTGAGCTCGGCATTCTTTATTTCATCTATTAAATCATAACTAACAACTGTTTTATCAATGAAATTTTGAATCTTTTCGTGCAAAAGTTTAATTGACTGTAAGCTATTTTGTAGCATAATAAACTCATCTTTAATGGCCTCTACCTTAATCGAATACATCGATACTTCATTCTGTAATAATGAAAACAAACTATAAACTAAGTCAACAGAATAGCAAAATATTGAATTACTATTATTAAATTCAATTACTTTACTTCCCAATTTAATAACTGTATTAATGAAATGTTGATAATGAAGTTCTTCCCCAATATTTTTAGCTAAATTTGTTATAGAATTTCGGTTACAAATCAATTTTGCATATTTTAAGTCGTCATTTGAACCTTTATAGTTATTCAAAAACCATTCACTAGATAATTCTAATAATGCAGCTCCTTTATTCATTGTTTAATTAATATTGCAATAAATTTTGCCCATTTCCGCGAAGTTTTTATTTTACCCCACACTGTGTATAACTTATTAAATGCATTAAAAAAAATTTATTGAATTATAACAATTGTGAAGCATTTATCATTGCCTAACGTAAATAAAGTTTATAATAGATAAAGAAACCCATTTATAATTTTTTTTCCTTTAAAATTCGTTTTTAGATCAACAATTAATATTTGTATGAGATGTCATGTCTTTTAAAGAGGTCAATTAGGACTTTGTTAAGAAGATTTTTACTAAATGAAAAATATATACTTATAAATTAATTAATAACATTAATATGAGCGATTTAGACGAATTAATTGAAGAATATGATCCCTATATTGAAGGAAAATTTTCTGAGAATTTAGATGAAAGTTATGACGAAAATAGTATGGAATTTTGTTCTCCAAGATTTGGTGAATTAAACTACTCTGAAGAAAATTCTGGTGGTGAAACAGATAAAGGAGAAGATATACACATTTACAAAGAAGGTGATTTACAACTTTATTCTGATTCAGAAGAATTAATTGAAGATTTTAACAAAGATAAAGAATATTTATTAACAGAAATTGGCAAAAATAATGAAAATAATGTTATTCACAATATTCAAAAATCTAATAATCTTATTAGCAAATATAATAAATCAATTATATCTCCAAAAAAACTAATAAATAGTGATGAAAATAATGAACCCAATCTGGGAAACTGAATCTGAATATAATCACCCTACTATATTTAAAACTAATTTGGATGAAGGGAAAAAAAAATATATGTCTAAAAACTTAAACCCCACAGATCAAATGGAATTTCCTATAT
>NW_666049.1:0-366 GCF_000006425.1 Cryptosporidium hominis TU502
GCACAAATATGATCTTCTACACACATATTATTATTAGAAACTTCATGAGATTTAGATTCCTGGTTTGATAATTCTGTAGAGTTAGTTATTGTATTGTCAACAAAACCATCCACATTATAATAAATGTTGCCTTTACTATCTTTATTATCTTTTGGTTCATTATTCAAATCAATCCACTCAATTTGTATTTCATTATTGTTTCCAGTATTTACATTAACTTCTTCATCTTCACCTAAATGACGTGTTCTATTTGAATGACAACTTGACCATAAATTTTTTGGATTTCCACACTTTCCATTAATACATACACTCATATTAGAATCGTGACCTGATCCTATTGATATTTTTGGTGTTTAATGTAGTTGA
>NW_666069.1:0-574 GCF_000006425.1 Cryptosporidium hominis TU502
AATAAGACATTTCTTCGCCAGTTGTTTTTCCAAATATTGGTGGATGACTAGTATTTGAATTACAAGTATTACAACCAATTGTAGCTGGATAATTTTGAAGAATATTACCATCAAAAATATGGCTTGCAGCATTAATTGCAGCACCAAGACCAGTAGTACTGCCTCTTGAATTAATTAATTCATTATTGGTATTTTTGGAATCACTTTTTCTATTAAAATTATTAATATTTTCATTATCATTATTAAAACTGAATTGATTATAATAATATTCAGGACCATTTTCTGCAAGATTTGAAAATATTTCATGTCTAATTTTTAAAGAGTTATTATTATTATTATCATCTATATTAACATTATTATTAATAAGTTTTGATGAAATAATATTAAATAAATCAGGAGTTTTTAACCATAAAAATGGATCAATTATATTATTAAATGGATTATTACTATAATATTCAATTAATTGTTGTAAAGATAATATTGCAGATTGATAAACTGGTGGTGTAATTAATAATTTAGAATTTGTTATATCAAATTTACTTGGATATTTATTTAACCAGTGATAAATATTTAA
>NW_666070.1:0-576 GCF_000006425.1 Cryptosporidium hominis TU502
TTGCTCATATACTCCGTCCTGTAAATTATCAACATCTTTTATTATATCTATATCTGTTCTGAAATCTCTACTAATATTATTTAGTAGTAATATTGAAGAAATCTTATTTCTAAATAATTTTACATATTCAACAACTGAATCAAAGTCTCCAGTCTCTATTGCGATTAATAACATCTGTTCATCTGCTTGTGTTTCCAAACCAAAATCGTCTAAAATACCGCAAAATGAAGATAACAACAATCCACATAATTCCTTTAGTGATGAAGAGGAAGACGTTGAAGATGCATTATTCATTATTTGTGGTTCAAATTTATTACTATTATTGTAATGATTAGCTTCAGATACATCCATATTGTTACATTCAACCTAAAAAAATACAATAATTAAACTTATCCTCTTTTTCAATGCTTGATTCTTGTTCTATATGTTTATATTAATCTGATTTTTTCTTATTTTGTAACCACTGTTCCTCTCATTTACTTTTCAAAACTCAATCTCAAATCCTAACTATCTCCTACTTTTTGTATTATTAGTATTTCATTATTCTTATGCATTTATTTATATATTATTTAGTCC
>NW_666074.1:0-582 GCF_000006425.1 Cryptosporidium hominis TU502
ATTTTTTTTCATTTTTAAATTTATTTAATTTATCTTTTACCATTTTTTTTTTTTAATTCGGTACCTTATGCCGGTATAGCAATAATAAAATTTAAAAGGCGGGCTTTTTGCATTATTTTTTTTTTCATGATAATGTCAAAAAAAGATTAAAAAAAAAATTAAAAGTGATATAAAGAGATAGTTCAATATTGAGTATATCTACTTAAATGCTTTTTTCCCTAGTAAATATATTTGTATCAATAAAATTATAGATAAACCATCAATAACTTAATATTAGCATTATTTATATTAAACTTTAAAAAATTTAAAATTTATTTCGAGAAGAATTTAATATTTATTATCAGGAAATATTATTGAAAATGGGAAAAGAAAAAGCTAATAAAGAAAAAACTTCCAAAGAAAAAAAAGAGGAAACTACTAATAATGTTGAAGTAAATCAAGAAGATGAGAATTACTATATGGAAATTCTGAATTACTATAAAAAAATCAAAGATATGATATTAATAGGTGATTTATTGAATAATGAACAAGGCTGCGAAGTACTAGTTGATAGAATTATTGAGGATATGAGGGAGAAAGATG
>NW_666083.1:0-595 GCF_000006425.1 Cryptosporidium hominis TU502
TTATTTGAGGATATTATAGAGGAGGAAATGAAGTATTTATCAAAAGATTCAAACGAATATACATTTTGGAAGAATGCGAACAGATTTGGAGATAGCAAAACAAATTTAGATACTGTAATGGAATTCTACAGGTTTTGGAGTAATTTTTCATCTACACGTACATTTTCTTGGAAAGATTTATGGAATTTAAATCAGGCTCAAAATAGACAAATAAGAAGAGCAATGGAAACTGAGAATATTAAGGAGAGAAAAAAAGGAAGAAAGGAGTATAATGAAACAATTAGGAAGCTTACCGAATATGTAAAGAAGAGAGATCCAAGAGTTGTTTCATATGTGAGGAATAAATCTGAGCAAATGATTAAATTACAAAAGGAAAAAGAAATGCAAAAAAAAATGGAGGAAGAGGTTAGAAGAAGAGCTAGAGAGGAGGCAAGAATTGAAGAGATTAAGAGAATGGAAGAGTTGGAGGCTGAGAGAAGGGAGTTATATGGGGATGATTATGTTCAAGAAAGTGATCAAGATATTAAATCTTATGAGACTGTTATTTACTCCTGTAAATTGTGTAATAAAACCTTTAAAAGTAAACAACAGTATA
>NW_666098.1:0-618 GCF_000006425.1 Cryptosporidium hominis TU502
CTTTTTTCTTTCGTCCTCTAAATTGTTTTTTCTCTGATTATCCAATGAATTCATCTTAAATATGTCGTATTTATAGTATTAAATTATTTGCATATATAAATATATTTAGAATAGCTGTACTAATTAACAAGTTCTTTACAAATTTATATAAATTATTTTATATATGACTAAATTTAGCAATAAAACAATAAATGACACCTTAAATTCAAAGTATTCACTTATTTACTTATTTTACTTGTAGCTTTCTTCTTCTGAAAATTAACCCTCGCTTAATTTTGACAATTTTTTCTATAGAAAAAAATATTATCTTTAATTGTTATTTCCTATTAATACATTTGACATTTATATGATATTATACCCTGTACCGTTCCCCTCACCATACATGGCGCCTGATTATTTGTAAAAAAAAATTTTGCATGCAATAATAAATAAATCTAATATGAGCAAAAAATANAAATAAAGAATGAAACANAATAAACTAAAATATACTTAATATTAAAGCAAATCATTTATATAAAGTACCAAGAAAAAAATCTTGATACTTTATAATTGGTAAAATTCATTATTATTATTTTTTTTAAACCATTATCATGGTAATGATTACCTTTTTGTCCCACT
>NW_666101.1:0-618 GCF_000006425.1 Cryptosporidium hominis TU502
CAGTTTATTTAAACCCAAATAAAAAAGAGAAGCTGCATTGAATAGAAAATGTCAAATTCGAAAAAGCATAATTTAATTGTTATTGGAGCTCCAGGAAGTGGGAAAGGTACCCAATGTGAATTCATCAAGAAAGAGTATGGATTGGCACATTTATCTACTGGTGATATGCTGAGAGAAGCAATAAAAAATGGCACAAAAATTGGTTTGGAAGCGAAAAGTATTATTGAATCAGGGAACTTTGTTGGAGATGAAATTGTACTTGGATTAGTTAAGGAGAAGTTCGATTTGGGAGTATGTGTAAATGGAGTTTGNTTTTCCTTGCATAAGGAATACGAAAGTTCAATTAAGTGCTTTAAAAGGGCAATTCAGTATGATAACCGCTATGTTTATGCTTATACATTGATTGGGCATGAGCTTTCAATTATTGAGAAATACGACGAAGCGATCCAAATGTACCAAAAAGCGTTGAAAATTGACCCAAGGTGCCATAGA
This sequence comes from Cryptosporidium hominis TU502, assembly GCF_000006425.1. Taxonomy (NCBI): domain Eukaryota; phylum Apicomplexa; class Conoidasida; order Eucoccidiorida; family Cryptosporidiidae; genus Cryptosporidium; species Cryptosporidium hominis. The sequence goes on from NW_666101.1 coordinate 493, forward strand.
GCTCACTGGGGAATCGGTTATGTTTGGTTTAAAAGAGAGGAATACTATCAAGCAGAGAGCCATTTCAATTTGGCACTTAAAGTTGTTCCAAATAATTCTACATTAATACATTACCTTGGCCTTTGC
>NW_666106.1:0-626 GCF_000006425.1 Cryptosporidium hominis TU502
GAATTAAAATCTTCGATATTACCATTAGTTAAAATAAAAGACATTGATAAAGAATTAAAGATTGAAAATAATGATAAAAATAATAATGAAATTGGAAATGAAGATGAAAATGAAAATGAAAAAAATAAGAAACTGAATGATAATTCACCAATTTATCAAATACAATTAGATGATATTTTTCAACATATTACTGATACTTTAAATAAGAATGGCTCCATATTAATACCTATTGATTGCTTTGGGCTTCTTTGTTTAGAAATTGTTGAATTTATTGGTCAAAAAATTTCTGAATTAACTATGCCTATTCAAGTTCCAATGTATATTATAGGTGGTGGTATTTCCACAATATTATTAAATGCTGATATATCTTCAGAATGGACTTCGCAATCAAGAACAAGAAAGGTTATGTTACCAAATCCAAATCCTCCTTTTTTATTTTCATTTTTAAAAAAATCTAATCGTCTTTATACATTTCATACTTTAAATGAATTATCAACAGTATATAGAGAGCCTGCAATATTCTTTGCAACCAATAGTAATATGAAATTTGGGCCAAGTTATGATCTTTACAAAACATTAAATAATAATCCAAATAATACACTTATAATAATAGATAAGTCTTGTTG
>NW_666107.1:0-626 GCF_000006425.1 Cryptosporidium hominis TU502
TGGAGAAACTTTTCCATTTTTAGTTAACAATAAGAATCCGTAAATACAATTCTTATACATACTTTCTGCTGTTCCATCTGATTTTCTGTAAAAATCTTTAAATTGTTGAGGAATTTTTTTAATAAATGATGTACTGAGCTCTGATGCCACCTTTAAACGCTTCTAATTCCAGCTCTAATTCTTCAATATATCTCTTTGCACTTCTTTCATCATTTTCACTTATGAAAGTACTTTCCAAATTATTTTGCTTTCCAATTCCAATATTTCTTACTCTTAATTCATTTCCTGAAACTGTTGAGTCAACTATTCTGCTTATTATTCCCTATTCAAACAAAGAAAGAAGAAATGAAAGGAATTAATATCATTTATATTTTTCATATTTTTTTTTTTTTTTTGAAACATATTTTCAGTGCATGCAAATCTAACATTCACCATATATTTAATGCAATACCGGCATTGTGAACATTTTGTTTGAAATTACATGCAATTAAATTTGCATGCATTGATGAACAAATTGTTAAAAAAAAAAAAAAAAAAAAAGATTTCTTTTAAAATCCCATATTAACTTACCAGAACAACTATAATGATTGCAAAAGCCATTATTGAACTTTTGTTTAACTTCATCC
>NW_666121.1:0-645 GCF_000006425.1 Cryptosporidium hominis TU502
ATAATTCTGAGAACCATAGTAATGACCCTAAATCCAAAACAAATACCAAATGCATGTATTTGCACACATTTCTTAGTAATGTGGACACGCCGGTATTGAATGAAATTATTTTATCTGCATGACTGCATGCAAAAAAATCATGTGGATCGCTTTTTTTATAAATCAAATAAAAAATTTTCGAAGAAGGAATCATTGAATTTTTTACATTCCGGGTTAAGTTTATTTCATAATCTCCTTTTTTGTTAATATTAAGTCTTTTGAAGTAAAGCTCCAAAAAGAAATCCTTAAAATTATCGCTATCATCTTCTTTATCTAAATCCAACATAAATATTGATGGTTTTAGGGCTGCTTTTAGCAGCTTCATATAAACTATATTAGCTTTTTGTGAAAAAATACAAACTTCCGTATGATTTAAACTCATTTTAAATCTGCAATCAATTAACCATATTTTCAGAGGTATTTAGAAATCAATTGACTTAAACTAAAGCCTTTCCTAAACATTAATCCACCTATCAAATATTATTAATCATTATTTCGCCTATTTTTTCTCAAATTACATTATTTTTTTCATTAATTTTTCTTCATAATTCCTAATTGTCACGGACAGATCAGGAAATTATGGGCGGGACAAAAGTCTTACAAAAT
>NW_666122.1:0-647 GCF_000006425.1 Cryptosporidium hominis TU502
ATACATATATATATAGAAACATAATATATATATATATATATTATATATATTGTTTATAATTGTACTTAATTTTCTAATATATATTTATACATTATTATATATAAATGTATATTCTTATATAGCATTGTATTTATGATATATTAATTATTATTATATTTATCTTGATTATATCTTTTTTTTGATTTTTAAATTGTTCTTGATTTTAATTCTTTTTTTCAATTATTTTACTTTATTACTATTTATTTGTATAGGTATAAATTTATTTTATATAATAATAGTCTGGACTGTACAAAAAGGCGGGAATTCTGGGTTAAATTATATTATATATTGTATATTGTAAATTGTATATTTTTATATATATAATTTTATATTATATAATTTTATATTGTACTATTTAATATTATATTACATATATTGTAAATATATATTTTAAATAGATTTTATAATTGATAGATTAATTAGTGTGATTTAATTATTTGAATATATAGTAAATAGGATGAAAAAAGAGAGGAATTGACCAAGCTTTATATTCTTTCATAAACTTTTGTACAGAATGATAACATAGTTGCTATTAGACTTGTATTATTATTATTATTTTAGCATTCTTGAGAAAGAATCTCTTTGATACCATCAATTTCATCTTGAGT
>NW_666126.1:0-654 GCF_000006425.1 Cryptosporidium hominis TU502
GATTCTAAGCTGATTTGGAGGTATAACTTGTAGAAAATTATAAATAGCTTCCCAACAAGCGACTATTTCATTTTCAAAATGAAATTCATTTTCATCATCAATAGGTAAATTTCCATATCTAGATGATATATCATCACCTGAACCAATTTCTGATCCAAAACTTAATCTTCTATTTTCTCGAGTGAATTCTTCATAATGATTATTATAAGTATTTGTTTCATGAAAGAGACGTGTAATTACAATATCTTTCAAGCACGGAAAACAATTGCTTAATATATTTAATTCTTTTGTACTTATTGGATAGTCAATAATAATTCTCTTTACAGATTTAAATGGATAATAATTAATAATATCAGTAAAACTATTCATGAAATATTTAATATCACAATTATTTTCAGATTCATCCATACTTTTTTTGTTTGAGATCTCATAACACTTTAATAATTGTAAAATATTTTCATTAATTCCAAGACGAAATAAAGATTTAAAAGGTAGAAGATGATAATTTTTATTATTTTTTATGGGTATTATTAAACTCTTATTATATATNTCTATGTTTTCTAATTTGTTCCACATCTTACATCTTTCATAATTATTAGATTTATCATTTATTAGTATCATTNTACTTAGAAATCCACTGATATTATTATTGGC
>NW_666130.1:0-667 GCF_000006425.1 Cryptosporidium hominis TU502
GTATAAATGTGCTATAGTCAAAGTTCCAATCTTTCCTCCAAGTGAATCTTTATCAGATGAAGCTAAAGTAAAGCTCATATTTGACTTCTTTGATATGGATGAGGATGGATTTTTGAATAGGGAAGAGTTNCTATNCTTTTTTTTTTTCTNACNCTNTGATNGATTTTTGTTTAATGGATTATTTTCTCTTTCCCAAGAAATTATTGATTATTTCAATTCTATCCTGTCCCCAAAAGTAGCCCCCCCCCACGGCACCCCCCGCGGAACACAAAATAAGATTGCATTCATTGTACGCCTGTGAATATGAAACCCTGCTTGCTGACACGCCCCCTCCCCCCCGATGGACGCTCTGCCTACAATGTTGCGCTCCCCTGGCCCCGCTTCCCTCTTCCCCTCCCTCCTGCTGCTTCGCTACTCCCCGGGCCCTGTGTTCCCACCCCCCCCTTTCCGCCTCTGCCCCCATCCCTGGCGGCCCCTCCTTGCCCGCCCCTCGCCCTCCGCTCTCCCCCTGTTCACCGTTTTGCACCCTCCCCCGCTTCCGCTCCCTTCACCGACAATCCCTGCCGTCCCCTCTTATCTGCCCCTTTCTCGCACACTCCTACCACCCCCACCGATTTACCGCACTACTATCCCCTCCTTTCAACTATCCTCACTCCCCCTCTCACTC
>NW_666131.1:0-667 GCF_000006425.1 Cryptosporidium hominis TU502
AAGGTTTAGCAAGATCATTAAAGAAAGCAAAGAATCCATGGGATAATCACTTGAAGTTAGTTCAAAAATTCAAGAATGTTCAAGCATTATCATTATTTATACCATATAAACCACATTCAAAAAGTTTTATTTCCGATACATGTATTGTTAAACCTAAAGTAACTAGTATATTTTATGGTAAAAATAAGCCATCAGTATGTAAATTTAACAATTGTATGTGGAATATTTGGATTGGTCAATTATCTGGAGAATTTGTTAATGAAAGATGTACTATAGGAAAAGCATCTTCAAAAGGAGATTACATTGTTGGATGGTTCTCTCCATTTGCAATTGATTCTGAAACTATTGGTTCAGTGAAATTAAAAATGCAATGGAATTCACCAGAAGATCCAAATGAAAATACTTGTTCATTGACTAATGAGACAGAAAAGAAAATTATTGAATATGATAAAGAAACTAATTACGTGGTGGTAATTTAAGATCTGATTGGTTCCCTGGTACCGAAGATCATAAATATGAGACTATTTATGAGACTGATTCCGAGAAGACTAATAGAAATATAAGATCTACTGAAACTAAATGGGACAATGCAGTTGAAAATAATTCATTATCATCAAATTTGATGACTATAGATTCATCATCATCTTCTTCTTCTACCACAACAACA
>NW_666136.1:0-676 GCF_000006425.1 Cryptosporidium hominis TU502
AATATCATTAAAATGGAAGTTAAAAAACAAAGCCAATTTAAAACAATATTAGCAGATATTGAATTTATTAAAATAACATTTCAACAATTACTAAAAGAATCATTAGATTTAATTCGTATTTCAGCACCTTTGTTTCTTGAAAAAGAATCAGGTTTAAATGATGATTTATCTGGTTATGAAGAAAAAGTATCATTTACATTTAACAATAAAGTATTAGAAATAGTGCAATCATTAGCAAAATGGAAAAGATATGCATTAAAAAAATATGAATTAAATGGTTTATATGCAGATATGAATGCAATACGTAAATCAGAAGAATTAGATAATTTACATTCAATATATGTAGATCAATGGGATTGGGAAATGGTAATAGATACAAATAAAGGTAAAACAAAAGATGAGATATTAGTAGATATAGCAAGAATAATACATAATAATATATATAATTTAGAAAGATTATATTGGAATATGAAAAAAGAAAAACAAGATATAATAAATATACCAAATGAAAATGAAATGATAAAAAAAGAATTATATATAATATCATCTGAAGAATTATTAAATATGTATCCAAATTTATCAAGTAATGATAGAGAGAGAGAAATATGTAAAAAATATGGATCAGTATTTATTAAACAAATAGGTAAAAAATTGAGTAATAATACAGTACATGATT
>NW_666147.1:0-695 GCF_000006425.1 Cryptosporidium hominis TU502
ATTTTCTGGATACAACCCGNCTTTAATTAACCCTCACTAAACGGAACAAAAGCTGGAGCTCCACCGCGGTGGCGGCCGCTCTAGAACTAGTGGATCCCCCGGGCTGCAGGAATTCGATCAAAAAATTGATTCATATCGAGAATTAAATGGAATTAGATTTTTGACTGATTTCCAGGAAAGATCAACTAGACGCAATGATCCAAATGAATTAATTAATAATAGATTAAGGTCAAAATTTGCTTTTTTGACGTAGATGTAAATTATATATTTAAGTTTGGCTTTTGGAGAGGAAAGCTCAATATTCACATATAATTTGAACATTCCTTTAATTTGCATTTTACATAACTTTCTGTATATGAAATCAGAAATTCAGATTTTTTTTTTTTTATTTTTAAGAATTAGAATTCTAACAAGAATACAATTATTTGATCTGCTGTGTTCATTAATCAGACCAAAGAAATAATTATTTATTAATTTGAGAGTTCAATTTTTTATTTTTGTCATTTTCTTCAAGTTTTTGTTATTTTTAAAGTGAAAACAAAAAAAAAAGTTCTTATGATTTGAATGAAAGAATTTTTGATAATATTTTACTAAATTAAAAGTTTTTATTTGATATATTTTCATTCAATTTTTTTATTTATCCTTTATTATTCATCATTAAACTAAAAACAAGGCTCCACTGCTTTTTTTTTTTT
>NW_666157.1:0-705 GCF_000006425.1 Cryptosporidium hominis TU502
ATTTAATTATATTATTTTTTTTTAATAAAGAGTACAGATTTTGGATTAATTTTGATGAATGCTACTTTATTTTTTTTAATATTATTTTTAGTTTATGCAAAGTCACAAAAGCCCATTAAAAACGAAATCGAACTACGAGAAAATGAAAATATAAAGATACCTGTATTTCTTGATAATTTCAGTAATAAGTTGGGATTGGATTTGGTTATAGGAAAAAAAACTGTTCGATTGGTTATTGATACATTGAATGAAGGAATTCGACTATTTCAAGATGGTACAGAAGCTTGCAATAAAGGCAAGTTAAGTTACTCATTTAGAAGTGGAACCGGGTTTGAAGACGATAGTGAAATTAGTAGGGTTGGGAAAGCTCAATGGAATAATGATAGTTGTTATGATCCGCTCTCATCAGACTCGGCTTCTTGGTGTTATAATAAGGATCACTGCAGAATTAGTTATTATATGGATTCTTATATATGTGAAAAGAAAAAGGAATTTCCAGATACTAGAGAAAATGGGATTTTTAATACTTTTTTTCATTCAAATGAAAGGGTTTATGATGGTATAAGTAAATTTGAAGTAATGTTAGAAGGAAATGAGCTTGTGATAGTTNCATGGATGGGTCCAGAATGGGTTTACAAGAATTCCCAATTAAACTTATAATGAGCGATTTTATTTACAGGAAATGGAGAAAATTGGGCATTCTTT
>NW_666161.1:0-709 GCF_000006425.1 Cryptosporidium hominis TU502
GAATTGTAGATACGACTCCTATAGGTGCGAATTGGGTACCGGGCCCCCCCCTCGAGGTCGACGGTATCGATAAGCTTGATAAGATCAACTCCCTTACTTTGGGTATGGAAAAAAAGTAGTTTCTATCTTATTGTTTTCAGTTTTTGTTTGGATTTTTGGCTTGTTTCACTTTGGAACAAATTCGAAAAACAACACTAGAGTTTACTGGATTGCGGTAAGTAAGGCGATATATAAGATCGAATTCCTGCAGCCCGGGGGATCCACTAGTTCTAGAGCGGCCGCCACCGCGGTGGAGCTCCAGCTTTTGTTCCCTTTAGTGAGGGTTAATTTCGAGCTTGGCGTAATCATGGTCATAGCTGTTTCCTGTGTGAAATTGTTATCCGCTCACAATTCCACACAACATACGAGCCGGAAGCATAAAGTGTAAAGCCTGGGGTGCCTAATGAGTGAGCTAACTCACATTAATTGCGTTGCGCTCACTGCCCGCTTTCCAGTCGGGAAACCTGTCGTGCCAGCTGCATTAATGAATCGGCCAACGCGCGGGGAGAGGCGGTTTGCGTATTGGGCGCTCTTCCGCTTCCTCGCTCACTGACTCGCTGCGCTCGGTCGTTCGGCTGCGGCGAGCGGTATCAGCTCACTCAAAGGCGGTAATACGGTTATCCACAGAATCAGGGGATAACGCAGGAAAGAACATGTGAGCAAAAGGCCC
>NW_666164.1:0-712 GCF_000006425.1 Cryptosporidium hominis TU502
AATTGCGATTACGACACCCCTCGATTTTAACCCTCACTAAAGGCAACAAAAGCTGGAGCTCCACCGCGTTGGCGGCCGCTCTAGAACTAGTGGATCCCCCGGGCTGCAGGAATTCGATCTTATATATCGCCTTACTTACCGCAATCCAGTAAACTCTAGTGTTGTTTTTCGAATTTGTTCCAAAGTGAAACAAGCCAAAAATCCAAACAAAAACTGAAAACAATAAGATAGAAACTACTTTTTTTCCATACCCAAAGTAAGGGAGTTGATCTTATCAAGCTTATCGATACCGTCGACCTCGAGGGGGGGCCCGGTACCCAATTCGCCCTATAGTGAGTCGTATTACAATTCACTGGCCGTCGTTTTACAACGTCGTGACTGGGAAAACCCTGGCGTTACCCAACTTAATCGCCTTGCAGCACATCCCCCTTTCGCCAGCTGGCGTAATAGCGAAGAGGCCCGCACCGATCGCCCTTCCCAACAGTTGCGCAGCCTGAATGGCGAATGGCAAATTGTAAGCGTTAATATTTTGTTAAAATTCGCGTTAAATTTTTGTTAAATCAGCTCATTTTTTAACCAATAGGCCGAAATCGGCAAAATCCCTTATAAATCAAAAGAATAGACCGAGATAGGGTTGAGTGTTGTTCCAGTTTGGAACAAGAGTCCACTATTAAAGAACGTGGACTCCAACGTCAAAGGGCGAAAAACCGTT
>NW_666170.1:0-717 GCF_000006425.1 Cryptosporidium hominis TU502
CGAGCCACAAGATGAAGAATTTGAGACATTATCAGATACAGGTCATTCAGGAAGCAAAAATAAACAAAAAAAAGAAAAAAAAATTAAAAATAACCAAAATTTAAAGAAAAAGACATCTACATTGAATAAAAAAGATAAAATATTCAATGAAAAATGTGTTTGCAAAACAATTTGTGAAAAAGATACTTGCCAGAATGCTGCAATGTATATTGAATGTAATTCAAATATATGTGGGCTGGATGAAGGAATTCAGAAAAAAAATTGTATGAATAGAATATTTAATAGTAATAATAACAAATTCTTAGATAATCAAAAGAAAATTATTTTAAAGAATCTAAAAGTTATAGATGCTGGAGAAAAAGGATTTGGTGTTACTACTAATATGACTATTCCAAAAGATACTTTTATTATAGAATATGTAGGAGAAATATTAACCAGAGAAAATTACTTAAAAAGAGTTGAAAAATATAAGGAAAGAGAATTAGAATCGAGAAAAAAATCTATAATAATGGATGATTATAAAGAAGATCATGAGTTTAATGAAGACTTTATCTTACCAAAAGATACTAGAGAAAGGCATTGGTACTGTATGGAGATTGGAAATGACTATATTATTGATAGTACATATAAAGGAAATTTGAGTAGACTAATTAATCATAGTTGTGATCCAAATTGTATTGCGCAAAAATGGTTAGTAGGGAACGAATGTAGAGTTGG
>NW_666175.1:0-728 GCF_000006425.1 Cryptosporidium hominis TU502
CTGATACGCCAGCTCGAATTAACCTCACTAAATTCAACAAAAGCTGGAGCTCCACCGCGGTGGCGGCCGCTCTAGAACTAGTGGATCCCCCGGGCTGCAGGAATTCGATAAATAGATAGCATCTTTTTTTCCTTTTTTAAAAATTTAAATAGATAGTTTGGAGGTTTTAATTGGAAAGTAATGAAAAGTAACGTATAAACCACAAAAGAACCGAATTATTCACGAAAGTTATCAAAGAGAAATTTGAATTTAATCTCACACGCAAAAAAAAAAAAAATCTGACTTTTGAAAACAGTAGTAGCATGAAAAAAAAAAATAGATCAGGTTGGTTTGAGAGAATATATTAAAAAAAAAAGCCAGAGTAATTCATAGTAAAACATTAAATATAAGAAAGATTATTAATTTCTTAAGCAAACTATCACAACCAGGCCTAATTGGAAAGTTTTTAGAGAATTATGTTGCAAAATCAAAACAAAAGACAAATTCAATGTGTATGCTAATATAGACTGATCTTTAAAATGGCGCCTTGTGGGACAATTGGATACTGGAATGCCCGCATGAATGCGTTAAATGCTAATTGTCAGTTAAGCTTCAAGATCGGGAGGAAAGGAATTAAATCAAAAAATAGGCAAATAAAGTAGTTGTAAGACTACAACTGCGAAATAATACCAGAATCTTTTGATTAGTGGTGGAAAGATGGATTTGGCGAGAGATTATTTGTCCCGTTT
>NW_666183.1:115-738 GCF_000006425.1 Cryptosporidium hominis TU502
TTGGCCAATTTAGGGGNNNGGGNGCATCGAGGGGANNAGNAAAAGTCCNCGTTTAAATGACCCTNNCATTAAAGCGCNAACNANAGACTGGGNANCTNCCACCGNCGGTGGGCGGGCCCCGCTNCTAGAACTAAGGGGGNATCCCCCCGGGCCTGGCAGGGAAATTCGAATTTTAAAGAGGGGCCTGGAAGGGAAATTTAAGAAAGGAGGTTTTTCCAAATTTGGGGGTTAAAAAAAATTGTTCCCCGGCCACAAACTCTTTAAAAAAAAAAATTCCGGGAGGGGAGAAAAAAAAAAATTTTATACTAAAAAAAAGGGGGCCGATTTTTTATAAAAAGGCGCCCCCCCCCGGGGGGAAAAAAAAAAGGGGGGGGGGATTTTTTTGGTGGGAAAAACTTTTTTGTTGGGGGGGGGGTTTTTTTTTGGGGAGAAGAAAAATTTTTTTTTTTTAAAAAAAAAAAACCCCCCCCCCCTTGTTGGGAAGAGAAAAAAAAATATTTTTGTGTTAATAATAAAAAAAAAAAAAAAAAAAAAAAAAAAAAAAAAACAACCCCCTCTTTGTGGGGGGGGGGGAGAAAAAAAAAAAAGGAAGGGGGGGGGGGAAAAAAAAAAAAAAAAAAAAA
>NW_666184.1:0-739 GCF_000006425.1 Cryptosporidium hominis TU502
CGCATATGCATATATAAATGATTAACTGAAATATTTATTTAAGACTTTTTGCAGATGTTATTGATGGAGGACTACTTAATAGATTAAGATTTTCTATAAATCCTTCTTCACCTGATGAAAATAAATTTTCTTTACATATTCTTTGATTATTGAAAAATAAATCGTTATTACAATAATCAGTTCCAGTACTTTGTATCGAGTGTTCATCATTATATAATTTTTTAAATTTAACAGGAGTAGTAATAGTTAATGAGGAATTATATTTAGTATTTTCTTGCTTATTATTGCAATGAGATTTTGAACATGGCGATAATGATTGTGGTGAATTATTATTATAACTTGTACTTATTAATGGTATTTTCTTAGACTTATTTTTGTGAAGGTTTCTTGTATTACTTGAAGAATGATTAAATAATAATTTTGATAATATGCTTCCAATATTAGTATTCCTGTGGTGATTTTGATTATTATTTTTAGATATTTCCTTGTTATTTGAAGGAATTCTACAGGGCTCAACTTTAATAATTTGTTCAATTGCAGGGGAAAGTATATAATCACTTTTTACTTGATTCTTATAATATTTAAGTAATTGTACGTATATGTTCAAGTTCTTCATTATGTTGGGCAACTCTTAATTTAGATACTACTAACTGATTTTCAAGTTGACTTATTTCTTTATTGTATTTATCATTTTCAAAATATAATTTCTTCATTGTTTTAATAGATTTATTTAAAGCAC
>NW_666192.1:0-745 GCF_000006425.1 Cryptosporidium hominis TU502
TAGTTTTAACTTAAATAAAAGCTCTGAAAACCAAACAAATGAGAATTTTCGAACCAAATTGTATCACCCGTTAACCCCAGAGAATTCACTAAAAAATAAACAAATCTTTAGATTATTTGATATATCCAACTATGTTATGGATGCTCATATACTAAGTTGGTCTCTGACTAATGATTCAATCCCATTAATCAAGGAAATGAGGAACTTTCAAACGAAAGTGAAACAAAAGTTTCTAACAGAAATTGAAATTATGAATGATAATACTGAAGCCTCCAAAATGGAGTACTTAAGAAGTCTAACAAAGAATATTATTAATGGGATTTATATTGGACAAATAACATCTTCCTGGTCTATTATACAAGCAAAAAACCAAATTTTACTGATTAATATTGAACAAATTTCCAAAATAGCTTTAAAACAATCACTTATTTGTAGACTTGGATATATCCCACTATTGAAACTGAACCCTCCAGTAAACCTAGGAGAACTCTCACTATTTGGAACTGAAAGTGCTAAAGATTACAAATTAAATGAGAACGACCAGATTCAGCTCAAAGATTTTATTAATAGTCAAGCTTATTTGTATTTTGATATTCTAAAAGTGCTTGGGATAAATTTCGATTCTTCAAACGGCTCTTTCTCAACACTTCCCCTATTTTTTGGGAATTTTGTTCCAAATATAGATTTTTTACCGGAATTATTTGAACACGTCATCTTTGCATGCTGGAATTTCCCATTACGCATC
>NW_666200.1:0-762 GCF_000006425.1 Cryptosporidium hominis TU502
ACCACCCTCGAATGAGGGCCTCACTAAAGGCAACAAAAGCTGGAGCTCCACCGTGTTGGCGGCCGCTCTAGAACTAGAGCCTCCCCCGGGCTGCAGGAATTCGATTGAATATTTTGATTGTTTGTAATGATATGGGATTAACTTTTATGTTTTTCTCTTTCTCTTAAGGTTTTAGGATTTCTAGAATCTTAGAATTTATGGAGTTTGTTTTTTTTCTAATATTATTACCTGGCACTACAAGAAGAAAGGAGAGGTGCATAACAAAAACGAATCTTCATGATATATGCCATTTTTCTAATTTCTAGATTGAGAACACCCCCACCGATACTTTTTTTAATCCATTTTAAGCAATACTTTACATGGTATTTTCAATCCTTGTAAAAATAGACAGTTTGGCCGCCATTTATATATATATTTTTTCCAATTAGCCATAATGCACACTTGACAATATTAACACCACGGTTAATACATGCATCTCTTATAAATATATAAAAATCTATGCATACACACTTTCTTGAATAACGACAAGAAAGGATGAAGCTACACACAAGTCCCAATCCTGGCTCTCCGCCCTCCCTCTCCTCGCACCCCGTAAGCCACTCATCCCCCCTCACTACCGAACCCCCTCCCTCCTCCTCCCCTCCCCCCCCCCCCTCCTCTTCCTGCCCCATCCCGCGCCACCCCCCTCTCCGCCCCGTCTTCTAAGCCCGAAGTCCAGTCGCCACGTATGCATCTCCTCTTGCCTATCCCCCGCCCCCCCCT
>NW_666202.1:0-763 GCF_000006425.1 Cryptosporidium hominis TU502
AGAAAGGGGTGTACGACTCCCTATATTTGCGAATTGGGTACCCGCCCCCCCCCTCGAGGTCGACGGTATCGATAAGCTTGATTATTTTTAATTTATTTCCCTATACCGGTCGAAAAATGATATGGACTAGTATTAATTTGGTTACGTGTATAAATTGCATGTGGAAACAATTATCGCAATTCTTCCTATTACCCCTCACTCCCCCCCCCCGCGCCCCCCGTTTTTTTTTTAGCGCGCCGCCCCCCCCCTCCAGAAAGCACCTCCCTTCCTACTCCCCCCCCGCTTCCCTCCCCCCCCCCCCCCCACCCCCATTCCTATTATTTTTCCCCCCGCCCCCCCCCCCCCTCCCCTCCCCCCCCCCCCCCCCCTCCCCCCCCCCCCTCCCCCTCCTCCACCTCCCCTTCTCCTTTACCCTATCCCCTCCCCCCCCCCCCCCCACCTCCTTTCCTCCCCCCCCCCCCCCCCCCACCCCCCCCCCCCCCCCTCCCCCCCCCACCTCCTTTCCCCCCCCCTCCCCCCCCTTCACTCCCCCTCCCCCCCACCCCCCCCCCCACCCTCCCCCCACCCTCTCCCCTCCCCCCCCCCCCTCCCCCCCCACCCCCCCACCCCCCCCCCTCTCCCCATCCCTCCCCCCCCCCCCCTCCGCCTCCCCCCTCCCCCCCCCCCCCCCCCCCCCTCCTGCCCGGCCTCCCCCCTCCCCCCCCCCCCCTCCCCCCCCCTTTCTCTCCCCCCCCCCCCTCCCTCTCCCCCCCCCCCTCCCCCC
>NW_666208.1:0-777 GCF_000006425.1 Cryptosporidium hominis TU502
CCTTTTTTTTTGTTTTAATTAAAAATAAAAAATAGGATATTGTTCAAGTGTTAATAATTCATGATATTTTATAATAACCAACTATTGTAAAATGTGTTTATAAAATCATCAAAGGGACTAATAATAATTTAAAGAATATGAATATTGCTAATGATTACAAGGATTATTAATCAGGTTTACAAAAAATAATATTTAATAATTATCAAATTAATAATAATAATAATAATAATAATAATAATAATAATAATAATAATAATAATAGTGATATCATACCAATTGATGATTTGTAAGTGTAAATATGAATATAAATAAAATGAGTAATGTGGGAATATGAATGCTTTATTATATTGATAATTGAAAAAAAAAAAGAAAAAACAAATACATGTATATTTATTATTTGTTCATTCAGAAGGTAATTAGTTTTTATTTACCATTAAGATAATTTACTGGCATTTTTAGTAGTAAATTATAAATCAATTCAGTCAAATTAATATTCTAGATAAAGTATTGAATTGTTGTATTACAATTAGTATGAGTGCTCAAGTTGTGGAATGTATTTATATAATATACTACATATGCTTGTGTTAAATTTAAGTAAACAAAAATATATCATTAAAAAAAAAAAAGTTTTGTTTTGGTGTAAAATATTTTTATTCATGTAACATTAATTAATGAATGAAAATAAATATGTTTATGAATATAAATTAATAATATTGATGATTTTAAATAATTTGAATATTTATATAAAGAAAATAATTTCTTATTATGAATGGAAAA
>NW_666210.1:62-779 GCF_000006425.1 Cryptosporidium hominis TU502
GGGGGGGNNCGGGATGTAATAGAACTCACTATAAGGGCGAAATTGGGGTATGCTGAACCACCCNTCGAAAGTCGAACGGTATCGTTCAAAGCTTNNAATTTGNCGAATGAAGCCAAAACGAAGGCCAGGTGAAAGATACAGGGGTTTTAACCCCTAAAGGGATTTTNCAATAAANCCTCTCCCAAAAATTGAAAAAAAAAAAAAATTTAAATTTGTGGAAAACACCGCCTTGGGTTTCTTTTTTGCCCCCTTTAAAAAGAGGGGGGCAAATGGAGGCCCCCAAAAGGGGGGTTTTAAAAAGGGGGGGAAACCCCCAAAAAAAATTTTTTTTTTTTGGTGAAAAAAAAAGAGAAAACCCCCGAAAAAAAAAAACCTCCCCCCCCCCCCCCCCCACAGGGGGGGGGGAAAAAAAAAAAAAAAACAACCCCCTTTTTTTTTTTTTTTCAAAAAAAAAAAAAAAAAAAAAAATAGGTGGCGGGGGGTGCGGGGGGAGAAGGGGGGGAAAAACAAAAAAAATTNNCCCCGCCGCGGCCCGCCCCCCCTCTCATGGGGAAGGAGGAAAAAAAATCCTTTTTTTCTTTTTTCATTTTTTTTGTGTGTTAAAAAAAAAAAAAAAAAAAAAAAAAAAAAAAAAAACACCCCCCCAAAAAAAAAAATTATNNNNCCCCTTTTTTTCTTCTTCTTCGCTTNAAGAAAAAAAAAAAAAAAAGAAGAGGT
>NW_666218.1:0-793 GCF_000006425.1 Cryptosporidium hominis TU502
GGACTAACAACTTTGGGTTCAAACCGGTCTTCATCATCAAATTTCTCGAATACATTGACAAGCTTTGCAACCTCTGATCTCGAGGATTCGCCTCTTGGCTTATCAAAATCGGAAGGTCCTTGCTCAAATATATTAACCAAATCACTGACCTTTGAACCGACTGCTGCAAGCTCCATACAGTCTTGACCTATACATTCATTGAAATACTTTGAATTTTCATTTTTAGGAGAGTATAAAAATGATTCGTCAATTGGAGAAACTGAAACAATTATATCATCAAGAGGGAACTTTGGAGATTCAGTTGGCGAAGTAGTAGTGGTGGTGGTAGTGGTAGTAGATAGTTCTTTTCTTGTTCTTTAAGCTCTGAAATTTCATTCAGTAATCTTTCAAGCTCTTCTTCTAATTCCTTAGAATGGTCTATAATTATCTCTTTTTTGACCTGTTGCTTTTTTGTTGTCTCAACAGTTTTACCCGAAGTTTCAACAAAAGATTTTGTTTTAACTGTTTTCTTTTGTGGGCTTTGTTTCACAGCTTTGGATTTTGGAGAGCTAGCAACTTGTTTCGTTGTTAGTTTATTGGCTCTTTTTGCCCTTGCTTCTTCCAAAAGAGCCTTTGAAATAGGCTCTGGCCTTGTTGCAAGGTTTGATTTTTCCTTATTTATTGCTTTAGGCTTGTGATTGAGTAATTCTTCATTGATTATATCTACACTTGGTCTTCTTTTTAATTGGGTGTTAGGCTTTGTAAGTTCATAAATTATATCCCCTTTTTTGCACTGCTTTTTGGTCCAGAATAG
>NW_666233.1:0-827 GCF_000006425.1 Cryptosporidium hominis TU502
AGGCTATTTTCTTTGCAATTTTCATTGTTTGTTACATTAATTCTGTTCGAGTAAAAAATCAGAGTATTTTTATTAAATGCTAAAAATTTGAATAAATTGGAAGAAAGCTTAATTTTATTGGATAATAAGTTGAATTGACTAGAAAATAACTCAAATTTTTTAAGAAAAGGTTATTTGCAATATCAGAGATTGGAAATGTAAAATGTAATTCTAGCTCAATAAAATACATTGACTTTATAATTATATATATAAAGTGAATATTATATCAGAAAGATTATCTAATTTTATGGGCTTTCTAAATGAGAGGAAGAAGAAACTATAATGGTAATTTACCATTAAAAATTATGAGTAGCAGCCAAATCTTGTCACAGTATATATCTTTAAATCATGGACCATATCATACTGAAGGAAGAACAAGCCTATTTGACAAGAGAAAGGAGAATTTTTCTAGAATTTTGAATTTTCAAATCCCTGTAAGAGAAAGATTTTCGCCTGGTAAGATGCATTTAAACAAGTATTTGTCAGAAGAAAAACCCAGGAAGGATATTTTAAGTTCAAGCTTAAGTGATGATTTAACCCCAATTAGCAAAACAAGTACTATAATAAATAAATACCAGGAGATTAAAAGTAAACACAGGGTAATTTATTATGAAAAAAGTGGATCTGACTCTGATGATGGACTTTTAAAACGATCATTAGAGTTTATCAAAAGAATATCAAAAAGTAACAATCATTTAGAAGTTCTTGGTAGTCATTTAAATAGTCTTGCATTATGTGAGAGAAATCTTGAAGATAAGAGGAAAGAATTTAAGAAGCTTGTTTATGGT
>NW_666237.1:0-832 GCF_000006425.1 Cryptosporidium hominis TU502
GGCTATACCATTGAGTAACACACCCCCTCTTCTATTGACCCTCACTAAACGCAACAAAAGCTGGAGCTCCACCGCGGTGGCGGCCGCTCTAGAACTAGTGGATCCCCCGGGCTGCAGGAATTCGATCTGAATTCCAAACAGATCCTTTTCTCATCTTTGATAGTTGCACAATGAGTTCATTGTTTTCTGAATAATTTGGGGAAAAAATATAGAAAATAAGGTAATGACAATGGTTTAATATTAATTCAGATCAAGCTTATCGATACCGTCGACCTCGAGGGGGGGCCCGGTACCCAATTCGCCCTATAGTGAGTCGTATTACAATTCACTGGCCGTCGTTTTACAACGTCGTGACTGGGAAAACCCTGGCGTTACCCAACTTAATCGCCTTGCAGCACATCCCCCTTTCGCCAGCTGGCGTAATAGCGAAGAGGCCCGCACCGATCGCCCTTCCCAACAGTTGCGCAGCCTGAATGGCGAATGGCAAATTGTAAGCGTTAATATTTTGTTAAAATTCGCGTTAAATTTTTGTTAAATCAGCTCATTTTTTAACCAATAGGCCGAAATCGGCAAAATCCCTTATAAATCAAAAGAATAGACCGAGATAGGGTTGAGTGTTGTTCCAGTTTGGAACAAGAGTCCACTATTAAAGAACGTGGACTCCAACGTCAAAGGGCGAAAAACCGTCTATCAGGGCGATGCCCCACTACGTGAACCATCACCCCTATTAAGTTTTTGGTCGAGTGCCGANGACTAATCGACCTAAGGACCCCGTTTACTAGGAGCGACGCAGGAAATCCAGCTTTNCCGNNAAAAACCCGCCNACCCATTT
>NW_666239.1:0-834 GCF_000006425.1 Cryptosporidium hominis TU502
ATAAACAAACTTACATTAATTTTTAGAAAGCATGCAGACAAATTGAGATTAATACGTGTAATAAGTTGGTTATATTCTTCCTCTAGATTCTTGTTTTCAGGAAAAGTATAATCTACATAAATGAGTGCATTCTTGTACTCCAATATTGCTTCTTCAATTTTATTATCTTTATATTTAATATTTCCTTCCTAAGAGTTAAAAAAGTTATTATTATTATTGGTATTAAATATCGGTAAATTATATTATTAAATTTGTAGAAAAAGAAGAAATGAATAATAACTTCTAGAGAATGAATTTGGATAATCTTGGGATTTAGAATAAATGAAATAAGATTTGTCATTATTTCTTTCTATTAATAATATTAATGGAATGTGGGGAAGAAAGAGGAGAAAGAAAAAACAAAATAGATGGGAGGAAGAAACAAATCAACTTACATCACAAAATAGTCTGATAGCTTTTAGCTTATCAGTTGTAGATCTTTCATATAATTCTCTTTCTTTACTTCTATCATGAGTACATCCTTGATTTTTCTTTATTAAATCATTATATTTGTCATAATTATCTAAAATTGTCTGGCAAAACTCGTACTCACTCCTTGTTGTTTCCATTTATACTATTTACAAAAATATATAGTTATTGGTGAGTTTTCTTAAAATATTACAAATTAACACGTATGGCGGGAAGATGTTTTTATAAAAAATAAATATTCTTAAAAAAAAGTACAAAATAAAGTAAATCAAACATTGGAAATACACATATCAATACTATATTATGCTAGAAAATCTATAATTTCAGTAACTAACAACAAATTAGAATTGGAAGAAAACAATGATG
>NW_666244.1:0-839 GCF_000006425.1 Cryptosporidium hominis TU502
TTAAAATTAAATATATATTCTTCTTTTTCATTCTTTGAAATCTTGAACAAAAAAACTTTGTTTTTAACTAATATATATATATTTCCTTGACAATAATGCACAATTATTCTATTCATACTCACTCTTTCGTCAATTGTTAAGTAATTCTTTAAATTAATATTTAATAGTAACTTTTCAATATTATAATCATATAAATATAGCTTATGTCCAATGTTCCATATAACTAACTGGTTTTTTGTGTTCCATATTGCATTTATCTTAGAATTTTTAAGAATTTTCTCATTTATTAGAATCATATTGATTTCATAATTCAATTCATTATTTAAGGAAAAAATAATACACTTTCCATTTTTTAATACAAGCAAAGTTTTACAGTTAACTTCATTAATAAAGAAATTGATAACTTCAAATTCTCCAAAAATCTTGATGGCTTCAATTTTTTCCGGAGAAAAATTGATTTTATAAACCAAATATTCATCCTTATTGCTAAGTGCATGTAATATTTGCCTGCTTTCATCTAGAACAATAAGTCTAAATATTTCTTCCTTTGTTCCTAAGTTAACTTGAGTTTTTCCTATCTTAGTAAATTCTTTATTCTTTTTGATAATTATTATTTCATTATCTAGAGTAGTAATTGTAATTAGAGTTTTATTTAAACTTATTGCAGTTACATCATAATCCAATAATAAGTTAAATAGATCATCAGAAAACTCATAGCTAAATAATTATGAAAACTTGGAATCTTTCCATTTATAAATATTGTCTGATTTACCGTCTTCCACTCTAATTTCATACAACATTTCATTATTGATTTGAAATTTTTTTTTTGATTATAAATG
>NW_666252.1:0-848 GCF_000006425.1 Cryptosporidium hominis TU502
TTGCACAAATATTTTCGAATTCGGAAGATGAAATCATTGAACTTATATCATTGCCAATAGAATAAAAAATTTGCTTGAGCTGAGTCCTGATAATTTCCGTAACTTGAAATTTATTATACTTGTTAGTAAATTTGCACTGAAGAATGAAAATAATACGATAAATATATGAATAATATAAAAGTTGAGCATAAATATTAAAAAATTCTTTAGTTAGGCCCTCACTGCCATAAAAGTATAGAGTTGTTAAAATCAAATGGATCATTTCTATAGCCATGCCTATTTTTGGTATAGATTTCCAATTAAAAATATAGAAAAATATATCCAAGCAAATATTAATTACAGATAAAACAATAATTATAATCTCTGAGAGATGATTAATGGATATATATTTGCTTCTCAATATATTTATGTTCATAATGCGTATAACTTGAATTGCTAACTCTATTAATGATTTGCTACAAATTTTATAATATTCATTCAAAAACTTTAACAGGATAATTGAAATTTTATTATTTTCATGATTCGAAAATAACTGGACACCTTTTTTGAAACCAAAAAAATTATTAATGTCGTGAATAATATACTTATCAATATTTTTAATCTCAATACCAGGTGATGAATGATCTTGCTTCAAAGTATTAAGATTTTTTATATGTTGAAAAATTAAATCAGAAAGGTTGTACCGGATTAACATGATTTAATTAGTAAAGTCAATTAACGGTAAGGAAACCGCTTTTTGGGGGGTTTTTTATATTAAATTTCTCGAACGCCGAACCCCCTTTGGTTCCCTTAAAAAAAGCGCGGAATTTCCTTTAAGGGATATTAAACTCCCAAAAAATTCCAGCTCT
>NW_666266.1:0-880 GCF_000006425.1 Cryptosporidium hominis TU502
GAATGGGGGANCAAAAACCTATAGTTGCGAATTGGGTACCGGGCCCCCCCCTCGAGGTCGACGGTATCGATAAGCTTGATTATTGAGTTGAGAAAAGTTCAAATTCATCAAATGGAAGGCATGTGCTGAATGCTGAATCATTCTCTTTAAATTCACTAGCTATCGAATTCCTGCAGCCCGGGGGATCCACTAGTTCTAGAGCGGCCGCCACCGCGGTGGAGCTTCAGCTTTTGTTCCCTTTAGTGAGGGTTAATTTCGAGCTTGGCGTAATCATGGTCATAGCTGTTTCCTGTGTGAAATTGTTATCCGCTCACAATTCCACACAACATACGAGCCGGAAGCATAAAGTGTAAAGCCTGGGGTGCCTAATGAGTGAGCTAACTCACATTAATTGCGTTGCGCTCACTGCCCGCTTTCCAGTCGGGAAACCTGTCGTGCCAGCTGCATTAATGAATCGGCCAACGCGCGGGGAGAGGCGGTTTGCGTATTGGGCGCTCTTCCGCTTCCTCGCTCACTGACTCGCTGCGCTCGGTCGTTCGGCTGCGGCGAGCGGTATCAGCTCACTCAAAGGCGGTAATACGGTTATCCACAGAATCAGGGGATAACGCAGGAAAGAACATGTGAGCAAAAGGCCAGCAAAAGGCCAGGAACCGTAAAAAGGCCGCGTTGCTGGCGTTTTTCCATAGGCTCCGCCCCCCTGACGAGCATCACANAAATCGACGCTCAAGTCAGAGGTGGCGAAACCCGACAGGACTATAAAGATACCAGGCGTTTTCCCCCTGGAAAGCTCCTCGTGCGCTCTCCTGTTCCGACCCTGCCGCTTACCGGATACCTGTNCGCCTTTCTTCCTTTGGGAAGCGTGCCGCTTTCTCATAGCTCA
>NW_666267.1:0-883 GCF_000006425.1 Cryptosporidium hominis TU502
GGCTTCAGAAGCTAGTTGCGTTGATATCATATAAAGTTCAAAGCAAAACTGTAATAATAAAGTATGAGGAGTTACTGAATTTTCTCCAATAAAACCAAATTGATGATATAAAGATGAAAGAGGTAGAGTTTCTTCACTAACAAGGCATTTATCATTCAACTTGTTAATGATTCTCTGTAAAAGTGACTGGTAAATACATATTTTTTGAGAAAGATCTTCTTTATGAATTATTAATGAGTACAAAATATTGTTTAATGTTTTTATATTTTGAATGTGCTTAACAAGGCATTCAGAGCTTATATATGATTTTGCAAATTCTCCTAATGCGCTAAGCATAATGGTTTGGGTAATTGAAGAAGAATCCTCAATAGATGCACTAATTTCGTTACAAACTCTTAAAAGGGTCTTCCAATTAACATTTCCAAGACCAATATTGAAATCCTGTGTCAAAGATTGAAAGGAAAAGCTAGAATCTTCCTGGTCTGTTGAAAGATATTCAATAAGATAAGATTCAAGAACCTCTAACCGTTTTCCTTGTATTAAAACATTAGAGAATTTATGAATATTCACAAATGGATCATCCTTATCCTTTATTATAATTTCTGGGATTTGCTTAAAATCCTTACCTTTAATAGACCATAGTAATATTCTGTTAAATTCAATAAACTTGTTTATAATAGAGCCAAAGCATCTTTCAGAAATACCTCTGAGGATGGAATTCTTTTCTGAAGGTTCAATTTTATCAAGAAGTTCTTCTGTATCCTTTATCTCTTCTAGCACTATCTCAAAAGATTCGTTCTTGGACAATAACCATTTAATTGTATCATTATCTCCAAAGATATTACCCATTTTCTTGTTAAAGCAAAACTCGATATTTTCCTCT
>NW_666271.1:0-888 GCF_000006425.1 Cryptosporidium hominis TU502
GCCCTGAGTTNCNAAAACCTATAGTTGCGAATTGGGTACCGGCCCCCCCCCTCGAGGTCGACGGTATCGATAAGCTTGATTGGTGGTAGAAAAGTACTTTCTCAAGCTTTTAGAAATAGATTTGTAGAAATTTACTTTGATGAAATTCCAAGTAAAGAATTGGAAGTGATCATATCAAAAAGATCAAATATTCCAGTTTCTTATTCAGAATTAATGGTTAATGTATTTATGGAGTTAAAGAGACACAGATCTAAATCTCAGATGTTTTCTGGTGATTTTAGTTTTGTTACTGTGAGAGATTTATTAAGATGGGGAAATAGGTTAATAACTAGTAAAGATAATGTGATCGAATTCCTGCAGCCCGGGGGATCCACTAGTTCTAGAGCGGCCGCCACCGCGGTGGAGCTCCAGCTTTTGTTCCCTTTAGTGAGGGTTAATTTCGAGCTTGGCGTAATCATGGTCATAGCTGTTTCCTGTGTGAAATTGTTATCCGCTCACAATTCCACACAACATACGAGCCGGAAGCATAAAGTGTAAAGCCTGGGGTGCCTAATGAGTGAGCTAACTCACATTAATTGCGTTGCGCTCACTGCCCGCTTTCCAGTCGGGAAACCTGTCGTGCCAGCTGCATTAATGAATCGGCCAACGCGCGGGGAGAGGCGGTTTGCGTATTGGGCGCTCTTCCGCTTCCTCGCTCACTGACTCGCTGCGCTCGGTCGTTCGGCTGCGGCGAGCGGTATCAGCTCACTCAAAGGCGGTACTACGGTTATCCACAGAATCAGGCGATAACGCAGGAACAGACATGTGAGCATAAGGCCAGCAATAGGCCAGGAACCGTGAAAAGGGCGCGTTGCTGGCGTTTTTCCATAGGCTCCGCCCCCCTGACGG
>NW_666276.1:0-890 GCF_000006425.1 Cryptosporidium hominis TU502
TCGCTACGGGCCAGAAACCAAATTATCCCTCACTAAAGGGAACACAAGCTGGAGCTCCACCGCGGTGGCGGCCGCTCTAGAACTAGTGGATCCCCCGGGCTGCAGGAATTCGATCACATTATCTTTACTAGTTATTAACCTATTTCCCCATCTTAATAAATCTCTCACAGTAACAAAACTAAAATCACCAGAAAACATCTGAGATTTAGATCTGTGTCTCTTTAACTCCATAAATACTTTAACCATTAATTCTGAATAAGAAACTGGAATATTTGATCTTTTTGATATGATCACTTCCAATTCTTTACTTGGAATTTCATCAAAGTAAATTTCTACAAATCTATTTCTAAAAGCTTGAGAAAGTACTTTTCTACGACCAATCAAGCTTATCGATACCGTCGACCTCGAGGGGGGGCCCGGTACCCAATTCGCCCTATAGTGAGTCGTATTACAATTCACTGGCCGTCGTTTTACAACGTCGTGACTGGGAAAACCCTGGCGTTACCCAACTTAATCGCCTTGCAGCACATCCCCCTTTCGCCAGCTGGCGTAATAGCGAAGAGGCCCGCACCGATCGCCCTTCCCAACAGTTGCGCAGCCTGAATGGCGAATGGCAAATTGTAAGCGTTAATATTTTGTTAAAATTCGCGTTAAATTTTTGTTAAATCAGCTCATTTTTTAACCAATAGGCCGAAATCGGCAAAATCCCTTATAAATCAAAAGAATAGACCGAAATAGGGTTGAGTGTTGTTCCAGTTTGGAACAAGAGTCCACTATTAAAGAACGTGGACTCCAACGTCAAAGGGCGAAAAACCGTCTATCAGGGCGATGGCCCACTACGTGAACCATCCACCCTAATCAGNTTTTTGGGGTCCGAGGTGCCGTAAAGC